>NW_017670448.1:0-78825 GCF_001879085.1 Nicotiana attenuata
CAGGCCATGTGTAGTTCTGGATTCATCGGCGAAGTATACCGGTGAAGTCATCACAAGAGCGGACGCAACATCTAGAGCCGGGTGAGTCAACGGTTTACAGGAATGGTGAGGTTTGATATGGATGGGAAAATTGGAGCGGGATCGCTCCTGCTGGGCTAGCCATTGTTCACTAGGTTACCTGCAAATAAACGATACAAGCATATATTGCGTAATTTAAACATGATGCAAATTCCCGTTGGACCATGAATGTTGTCTTTGGACGGTTAGGAATGGCATCCTCAGACCATGATGTCCTGGGCCATGGGTTGTTTGGTGCAGGATTCGCAGGTCATGAAATGATGTTCTCGGGCTATGAGGATAGTGCCTCCAAACCATGACGCCTTTGAATAATGATATGCAAAAGATTGAAAGAGATCCTCAGGCCATGACATGGTGTTCTCGGGCTATGAAGATGGTGCCTCCGAACGATGACGCCTTTGGATGAGTTGGCGATATTTCAACCCATGAAGGATGCAGTAGCATGATGCAGACAAGTCAGAGCTCAGTCTTGCGAATTAAAGGGCAGTGCTTAGCACATTACAAATGCGAGATAAATAGTGCTTGAGATAATGGTTAGTTTCAAAGAAAATTGGAGGCAGAGCTTAGCCTCGAAAGGTAGGAAAATAGCCTTATGCAAAGATGCGAATGCAGATGGAGGTAGAGCTTAACCTCAGAAGGCAGATGATAACGTTATGCAAGAACGGAGATGGAGACAGCGTTTAGTCTCGGAAGGCAGAATAGTAGCCTTATGCAAGTTGGAAGGCAGAATGGTAGCCTCATGCAACGCAAATGCAGATGGAGACAGCGTTTAGTCTCGGAAGGAAGAATAGTAGCCTTATGCAAGTTAAAAGGCAGAATGGTAGCCTTATCCAAATTGTAAGGAAGAATGGCAGCCTTATGCAATGCAGATGCAGAGGGAGACAACACTTAGTCTCGGAAGGCAGAATGGTAGCCTTATGCAATGCAGATGCAGAGGGAGACAGTGTTTAGTCTCGGAAGGCAGAATAGTAGCCTTATGCAATGCAGATGCAGAGGGAGACAGCATTTAGTCTCGGAAGGCAGAATAGTAGCCTTATGCAAGAAATGGAATAACAAATGACGGTAGAGTTTTCTTAGCTGATAGCATAGCAGATTGCGGCGCTGTGATTAATGGGAGCATTGTGACATACAGAGCATTACTGGTGTGTGCTTATAGAAAATGTTGGCATGTGCAACGGTTCTGAGGGCAATGTTTGTCCCTTGGGTGTACAGTATGTTTAAGGATTTCGCAATCCTAGTGCCCGCATCCAAAGAAAAATCGTGAGTTTTGCAAGAGGGAGGTTAGTTCGTATCCCCGCTGACTTTGCTTGACTCGTTTGGCTCTGATCTGGTGATACCGTCTGTATCGTTGGGGTAGCATTGCTAAACAAAGCAGTTTCAATAATAAACTTGCATGGTTTTGTAAAAGTATGACATAAATGTATATTAAAAATAGCTTTTAGATGAACCGACGACTGTAATGTAGTTCAGGACATTGCAACCTCTCCTGCTACGGAATTTTGAGGGTCCTCCTCAAAATTCTGACCCAGTTTGATGGGTGACATTTTTGATTGCTGCTCGTACGGCGATCGGCTAAAATAACTTCGGAATTTTGAGGGTCCTCCTCAAAATTCTGCCCCAGTTTCTAATTGCGGGGGGAAATGAAATTTTTATTAAATTGTGACCGAACCCATAAGGCTGCCTACGTATCCCCTCTTAAATGGGAATCAGGTCAGGCGTAGTTCAATTTACATCATATAAGGAAAGCATAAAGATTACACATAGTAATGCTTGACTGCATCCGAATTGATCGGCTTTGGCTAGACTTCTCCGTCCATTTCTGCAAGTATGATGGCTCCTCCTGTCAAAACCCGGTGAACCATGTATGGACCCTGCCAGTTGGGAGAGAACTTCCCTTTGTCTTCATCTTGATGCGGAAAAATTTTCTTCAACACTAGCTGCCCCGGTGTGAACTGTCTTGGCCTGACTCTTTTGTTGAAGGCTCTGGACATTCTATTTTGATAGTGTTGACCATGGCAGACTGCATTCATTCTCTTTCCGTCTATAAGGGCTATTTGCTCATAACGACTTTTTACCCACTCTGCGTCGTCGAGCTTAGCTTCTTTTATGATCCTTAGGGAAGGAATTTCTACCTCAACGGGGATGACAGCCTCTGTACCGTAAACCGGCATATAGGGGGTTGCCCCGGTTGATGTGCGGACTGTGGTGTTATACCCCAGTAGAGCAAATGATAACTTCTCGTGCCACTGTCTATGCTTCTCTATCATTTTCCTCAATATCTTCTTGATATTCTTGTTGGCGGCTTCTACTGCTCCATTCATCTGAGGTGTGTAGGCTGTGGAATTCTTGTGTTTGGTCTTGAAAGTTTCACACATAGCTTTCATCAAGTCGTTGTTGAGGTTGGAGCCATTATCAGTAATGATTGACTCTGGAATTCTGAATCGACAAACAATGCGGTCGCGGACAAAGTCTATCATGACTTTCTTAGTCACTGCTTTGTAAGATGCTGCCTCGACCCATTTGGTTAAATAGTCGATGGCTACTAGGATGAACCTGTGTCCGTTGGAAGCGGTAGGCTCGATTGGTCCAATAATGTCCATTCCCCATGCGGCAAACGGCCACGGTGAGCTTGTTGCATTAAGCTTGTTCGGAGGTACCTTTATCATATCTGCATGTATCTAACAACGGTGGTATTTCCGGACATACTGGATGCAATCCACTTCCATAGTCATCCAAAAGTAACCAGCCCGGTATCTTCTTCGCTAAGACAAAACCGTTCATATATGGACCGCAGGTCCCAACATGAATTTCCTCTAGTAGCTTGGATGCTTCTTTTGCGTCGACAAATCTTAATAATCCTAGATCGGGAATCCTCCTATACAGGATTCCTCCGTTGTGAAAGAAGTTGTTGGACAATCTCCGAAGTGTGCTTTTCTGAGTAGGATTTGCAAGCTTTGGGTACTCTCTTTTTGCCAAATATTCCTTGATATCATGAAACCAAGTCTTTCCGTCTGCTTCTCCTTCAACATGGGCACAGTAAGCTGGTTGATTATGGATTTTCACCGGAATGGGATCAATGAAATTCTTGCCCGGATGCTGTATAATAGATGATAGGGTAGCCAATGCATCAGCGAACTCATTCGGGATTTTGAGAACATGTTAGAATTCCCTCTTCGTGAACCTCTTTCTCAATTCCTATACGTGGTGCAGATACAAAAGTATCTTGGAGTTCTTGGTTGCCTATTCTCCTCGTACCTTATGTATAAGTAAGTCTGAATCTCCAATCACTACCAGTTCTTGAACGTTCATGTCAATGGCCATTTTGAGTCCTAAGATGCAGGCTTCATACTCGGCCATATTGTTGGTGCAGGGGAACCTAAGTTTGGCAGACACCGGGTAATGCTTATCGGTTTCTGATATTTGGACTGCTCCAATGCCAACTCTGAAGTTTTCTGCTCCACCGAAGAACATTCTCCAACCGTCATAGGATTCCGCAATGTCTTCTCCTATGAATGATACCTCTTCATCAGGAAAATACGTTTTTAGGGGTTCGTATTCTCCATCCACGGGGTTTTCAGCAAGGTGGTCTACTAGTGCCTATCCCTTGGCCGCTTTCTGAGTTACGCAAACAATGTCGAACTCACTTAACATGATTTGCCACTTCGCTAGCTTGCCAGTGGGCATGGGCTTCTGAAAGATGTAGTTCAAGGGATCCATTCTCGATATGACATATGTAGTATAGGCACAGAAGTAATGTCTCAGCTTCTGAGCTATCCAAGTCAAAGCACAACAGGTGCGTTCCAATACAGAATACCGGGCCTCGTACGGGGTGTACTTCGTGCTAAGATAATAAATGGCTTGCTCTTTCCTTCCTGTTTCATCGTGCTGCCCCAGAACGCAGCCGAAAGCTCCATCTAACACTCCAAGGTATAGTAATAAGGGTTTACTGACTCAGACGGGACTAAGACTGGTGGTCTTGACAGGTACTCCTTGATTTTGTCGAAGGCCTTTTGGCAGTCATCGGTCCATTTGGTGGCAGCGTCCTTCTTTACCATCTTGAAGATCGGCTCACAAATAACTGTAGACTGTGCTATGAATCGGCTGATGTAGTTAAGCCTTCCTAAGAAACTCATCACATCTTTCTTGTTCCTCGGCAGTAGTAGTTCTTGAATGGCTTTGACCTTCAATGGATCCGGTTCTATTCCTCGGCGACTCAGAATAAACCCAAGCAATTTCCTAGCAGGAACCCCAAGCGCACATTTCGCGGGGTTTAATTTCAAGTTGTATTTCCGCAGTTTAGTGAAGAACTTCCTCATATCTTCTATGTGGTCAGCGGCCTACTTGGACTTGACAATAACATCATCCACATATACCTTGATCTCCTTGTGTATCATATCATGGAAGATGGTAGTCATGGCCCTCACGTAGGTGGCCCATACGTTCTTCAGGCCGAATGGCATCATCTTGTAACAGTACACTCCCCACGGCGTAATGAAAGCAATTTTCTAAGCATCTTCCTCATCCATCCAGATCTGATGATAACCAGTGAAGTAATCTATGAATGACTGTAGCTCATGCTTGGTGCATTTGTCAATCAGGATGTGTATATTTGGTAGAGGGAAGTCGTCTTTCGGACTGGCCCGGTTGAGATCCCGGTAGTCGACACAGACTCTAACTTTCCCATCCTTCTTTGGCACCGGCACAATGTTGTCTAACCATGTCGGGTATTCTACTACCCTGAGAACCTTAGCGTTGATCTGCTTGGTGACTTCTTTTGCTTTACCAGTGGACACATTGGATTGGTTGGCAGCTTGTGAGCCACAATAGACGTACTTAGACCAGTCATGTCATCATACGACCAGGCGAATATGTCCTCATACTCCTTTAGAAATTTTGTGTATTCTTTCTTCTCTGATGGCGACAGGTGAATGCTGATTCGCGTTTCCTTGACGTTTTCTGAATCTCCCAGGTTGACAATTTCCGTCTCGTCCAGGTTGGACTTAGGTCTATTCTCAAAGTACTCAACTTCTTTGACAATCTCGTCAGGTATGTCATCTTCCTCTGAATCCATGTATGTTTATTGCATTGTCTCATTGCATGTCACAGTCATTGGTTCATCAAGACAAGTAATAGTAATGCTGTATAGGTAAAGTAATGAGAGAAAACGATAGCAATAAATATTAATTCACAAGAAAAATCAAAAATGCTTTTGATAAAGTGAATTATTGTTTTGAACATCGAAGATATTATTGCGGGAATTGAAAAATGCAAAAAGAAAATCATTTAGTAAATAAAACAGTGAATAATGCTTGTTTTAGCCTTGCTACCCCGAGGATCGTCGGGCTTTGGTTGTCCTGATGGTCCAATTCTTGAGATGTGCCCCTCTATTCACAGCCTGTATGGAAGGGCCTTCCTCCCCCTGCTCCACGAGAATAACACAATAGTCCATATCACTGTCCTCTGGAAACAAGTTCTTCACTGCTGCAAGTGCTTCTTCTTCACCTGATCAATAAATAATGTTGGCCTGTTGGAAGGTCTGCTCCAGATGCGGTATTGGCTGCTCTAGTGGGTAGTAAGGATTGCGCCATGGTGGCGACCAGGTATTGAATTCTTCCCAGGTGTATTCATATCCCAAACCGAAGCTAGTGCCATGTTTCTTGAGTTTTATGGGCTTAGAGATTCCTTGGAGGTTCTTGCCGAGCCCTTTGCCAAGCTCGTACCCACTCCAACTCAGTATACTCTCAATTTTGCTATCCCAACATTTGTCTTTGTCGATAGCATTGACCCGTTCAATGTGGTGGTAAGTTTCCCCACCCAGCTTCCTTCTTCCTTCAATCATTAGAATAGTTTGGCAACTGTATATAGGGTTGCTACCGTCGCCATGAATGATCACTTCTTAGTGATTCCATTCGAACTATACTGCCTGATGCAGTATTGACGCTACGGCCCCAACAGCATGGATCCATGGCCGTCCCTGCAGCAAGTTGTAAGACGCTGGTACATCTATTACCTGGAAATCGACCTCGAACCAGGTTGGTCCCATCTGCAGGCATAGACTAATCTCACCAATGGTGGACCTCTGAGAACCATTGAAAGCTTTCACATTGATTGCTCCATCCTTTATCTCATGCAGCCCTTTACCCAAATTCTTGAGCGTTATTAGCGGACAAATGCTAAGACTGGACCCTTCATCGATCAGGATTCTGGTGATGAAATAATCTTCGCATTGCACGGTGATGTGCAGTGCTTTGTTGTGCCCCAGCCTTTCAGGTGGTAGCTCGTCCTCATGAAAGGTGATCTTATGGCTTTCCAGCACTTGTCCTACCATATTATCCATTTGCCCGCTAGTGATGTTATTTGGTACGTACGCTTCATTCAGCACCTTCAACAAAGCATTCTTGTGCGTCTTAGAATTTTGCAGCAAAGAGAGAATGGATATTTGTGCTGGCGTCTTGTTCAACTGGTCAATGACCGAATATTCCTTGGCCTGTACTTTCCTGCAAAGGTCGTCTGGACCTATCTCGATGAGGGGTGGCCGATTGGAGGCCTGCTTGCTTGATTCGGCTAGATGTTCAAGGGTATAGACTCTACCGGTTCTTATCATACCTTGTGCTGCGACAGTTTCTTCAGTCCTGACCTTGCCCTTCCTTCTCGCCTCGGCTGCATAGTCCTAGGGTACAACATTTGTATAGATGGTGGCGTGGTTGATATCGCCACTGGGATCGGTGCGGCTATCCTTACTTCGAATGGAACATGTGCCTTGGGTGGCAAGACTGCAACCTCAAATGGTGTGGGTGCATTTGCCGGAGACACAAATTCAACCTTAATTGGTTCCGGTGTCTTTGCGAGTGGCGCTGCTTCAAACTCAACAGGTATAGACATATTGACCTCGGCGTCCTCAGACGGCTGGATCTGGACTATGATTTGATTGAGAGTAATTGCCGGTTTCTTTGGGTCATCACCTTCTGCGATCCCAGTCATCTTCTACTTCAATCATGTGGATACCTCCACCCTTATGGTCTGGCAGAGGATTGTTGCGGACATTTGGAGCGGGTTCCTTTGCTAGAATGACCTTGTTATCAATCAAAGACCATATCTTGTCTTTCAAAGAGCGGCATTCCTCGATGGTGTGCCCTTTCATGCTGGAGTGGTATGCACAGGACTTGTTTGGGTTAACCCATTGAAAAGGATTCTGAGGGGTTGCAGCAGGGATGGGGTTGACATAACCAGCAACTTTGAGCTTCCCATACAGCTGGTGGATGGGTTCAGCGATGGCAGTATATTATTTTGGAGGTCTGCGATCAAAATTAGGTCGAGGTCTAGGGAAGTTTTGGCGTGCAGGGGGTGATTGATAATGGGATGGTTGAGAATTATAAGTGTGGTAGACATGAGTGGGTTGGGAGTATCTGGGTGTAGTAGATTGATAAATAGGAGGTGGAGATGATTGATAAGTTGGTGGCGGAGCTTGGTACGAGGGTGAGGGTGCTTGGTAATTTGGGGTTGGCTGGTATGTGAGTGGAGGTGTTGGGTAAGTTTGGTATTTGAGGGGAGACTTGGCCCTTTTTGCAACCATCACGGCCCCTACGTGCCTTTTCTTGGACACACCACCGGACTGTAAAGCCTTATTTGTAGCTTTCAAGGCTTCAAATTTGTGACCATACCACTTTTAATACCCTTTTCAATTCTTTCACCTAACTTGATTATGTCGGAGAACTTGTGGCTCTCAATCATCATAAACTGTTCATAGTACAGCGGGTCTTGAGCCCGGACAAAGAACTTGTTCATTTGCTCCTCCTCTAAGGCGGATCTGACCTTAGCAGCTTCGGACCTCCAGCGAATAGCATACTCGCGAAATGTCTACGTGGGCTTCTTCTTCAAAGTCTAGATATAGAAACACGCCTGGTGCGTTGTCTGTGTTAAATCTGAATATGTCCATAAAGTCATATGCCATGCTCACCCAGCTTGACCACTTCTTAGGATCTTGGCTGATGTACCAAGACAATGCATCTCCTTTCAAACTCCACATGAACAGCTTCATGCGGATGCTTTCATCCTTCCCTACTCCAACCAGCTTGTCGCAATAGGTCCTCAGATGGACCCTTGGATCACCCGTACCATCGAACATTTCGAACTTAGGAGGTTTGTACCCCTCAGGTAGTTCGACATCAGGCTGTATGCAAAGGTCCTCATAGTTCAGCCCCTCGATTCCTTTACTTCCCTCGACGCCCTAAATCTGGCTGGTCAGTTTCTTAAGTTCCTCGGCCAAGTTCCTGATAAGCAGATGCTTTTCATCAGACTCAGGTGTGTATGAGATAGGTTGGGTGGAGTGTGGCATGGTCTCCACGTAGATATGATTGTTATGGTGGCCTGGTGTATGGGTGTGGAAATGGTCGTGTGTAGAATTCTGAGGTTTTGGGATGAGTAGTGGAGTGTTGTTTGGGGTATGACAGGTGTTTCATTGGTTCGTTGGTGGAGCAGCGTGATTGTGAGGTGCGGGATGATTCTATTGTTTTGGGATATTTTGAGGAGGTGTAGGGTTTTGAGCGTTGGGGAAGTTGATGTTTGGGGTGTTGAGGGAAAATGACAGGTTTGTCAGATTTCGAACCTGTTCGAGCTCTTCCAGGAATTTCAACAGTTTCTGTTCAAGCTGTGATTAGGAACCCGAATACCCTGGCCATCAGTGGCCTCTACCCGTTCAACTGTTTTCTCTTTCCTGATATTGTTTAAGTCTTCCATTTTATTCTTTCCTTTGTTCTTGCCTTTAAAGGGATTAAGAGGAGTGGGTGGAGGGCCCCTGGTTCTTGTGAAATAAGATGATGATGCCAGAGTGCACGAACTAACCTTTGGGGAGGGTAATAAAAGAAAGAAGACAAAAAATAAAAAACAAAATGTAATCAAGTCAGTGAGGATCATAAAAAGTATTGCAATATTTAAACACATAGCGCGGGGATGTAAAGCGTGTCATAATTTGGGAACCTCTTTGTGCCCGAGGTAGGCCTAGCGACACATTGATATGGAGAACTTAGAATGCTAAATACCTCATTATATTGATAAAAAATAGGTGAATCCCAAAACGACACTAAATAAGCGAGATATAAAGGTCACTAATGGCCATTGGCCTTATTACATTCATAAAGCGAAAAAGTAAATTCCTATCTATTTGGTCGCAGAAGGACCTTCCCCTGATTCGGCACCCTTGAATCCTTCGAACAGCTTCCCCAATTCGCGAAGTCCTAGCAACAAGTATGCTTTGGCTAGATGTCCTCCTTCGGTCCCTTCAGCCTTTTGACAGTCTTCAACCCTTTTGAGAAATTTTCCCTCTAGTTCTACTATGCCTCGCTCCAAGTATCCTAGCCTTTTGTTGGCACTGATAGCCATGTCTTTCCATTCCTCAATCAGCTTCTTGTTGGACTCTTGTATCTCGCGGTGTTCGCTCTCGCATTCACGGATCCTTTTGTGCAGCTGGTTGTATTTGACTTGCGCCTCGGCCTTTTTATCTATAATTTTGTGGCCTTGAACGAACCCTGGCTTGCCTAGACCATCCCAATTGTCTTCCAACAAACTAGAATAGAAAGGGGTACAACCGGCATAATATCTATCTGGCTCAATGGTGTCTTTCTCCATTACGATCTTGCAGTGCCACATGTGCTGGGCTTGGCACTTGTAGGGACTATTATCATTTTGGAAGTCAGCTCGAAGATGGTTCATCTTGTCGACCCTGGGTATGACTTGCTTCCTACCTACTTGCCTCATAACTCGAAGAGGGACGTAAGGGTATGTTCCTCTAAGACCAATCAGTATCAGGAAAGGTGCATCTCTGGATCGGGCGATGAACTACTCTGTCGGAAACCACTCGAACATCCATTGAACTAGTTCTTCAGTTAGATTATCAAAGAGCTCAACCCATTCTTTGGCATTCTCAGGCTGAGCGAACATGTCGGGGATGTAATTCATTCGCTTTAGATGGTGGAAAGCGATGTGGTCATCCCAGGCCCTTCGCTAAATTTCTTATCGATATTCGCCCTTTTGGAGATGTTCCATGAGCCAAAGCTGAAGTAGTAGATTGCAACCTTCGAAGTGTCTCGCTCCTTGTTGACACTTCTCTAAGGCTCGGTATATTTCTGCAATGATCATGGGTACGATGTTGAATGTCTGCATGCCAATCCCCTCCATTAGGGTCTTGGTTACAATAGCTAGTCTAGTGTGGATTCTCCCTTTCTTCATTCGAAACACGATCAGACCCAGGAAGCAAAACATGAAAACAAATACCCTATAATGGATATGTCCCAAGGATGTGATGGCAAACTCGTCATGGTAGGTACGGTATGATTTGCTGTGTACCTTTCATACAGTTAGTCAAAAGGGATGTACGATTCCTTTAGACATACCAATTCTGCATTCTTCTTCAAACCCATCATTTTTAGGAAACCCTTGCTTGTACGGTTCTCAGGCATTAGCAAACCCGGGGTTTCCCATACTAGACCGGCCACTCCTCCTATCTCCTCTAGAAAAGGTATTATTTCGATGTCCCCAAAGCGGAACACGGCCCTTTCACAATCCCAAAATAAGGTAGCAGCTTCTATTATCATGTTGTTAGGCTGGATCTCCAGGAGGGATAGGAGATTACCGAGATATTTTCTGACGAGGGTTTTGTCACTAGAAAGTAAATCTTCCCACCAACTCAGCAATCTTGGGTGGATATTGGTGACCGTGCCGAATCTAGGGACTTCGTGCCTCATTTTTCTGCAAGGCAAAAAAGGTTAGGACCTTACCCCCACCAGAATCGACTATTTAACATCAACAATCTGCATGAAGCATTTTGTTCTCCAAATAAATGCACAGAACGTGATCATGTTCGTTTTGGTTTAGGGAAACCCAGTGGACTTCTGGATAAGGCTATCTTAAAGGATCATTATGTGGACAACATAACTGACCCGGCTAGGTTTGACCATGATGCATGAACAATTTAAACAGAGTAAGGTTTCTATGGGGTTTTCGACTGGTAGCCTTGAGAGGACAACTCAAGGGGAAGGCACGGAATCATCGACTGCACCGCTGATCGACTAGTTTTACCGCAAATAAGCCTTTTTGAATTTAGGGGGTAATGATATAGGAAGGGCGCAACCACTCATCAAGCGTTGCTATAGTATTTTTTTGTTTGGCACAAGTGGAGTTTGATGTTGAGCATGAATATGCAACAATTAAAAGCATGTTGTCATGTATTTGCACATTAAGAAAGCGATAAATACAGCAGTTTTATAATTTAAAACGATTATAAAGGAAGGAAACAAGAAAGATACGTCAGTTTTCTTTTGAAGAAGAAATTAAATGCTTAAAGGAATTAAACAAATAATTGCACATAGGGGTACAAATTCACAAAAGCGGTCCGAAATGGTAAAAGCCTAAAAATCCCCAGCAGAGTCGCCATGCTGTCGCGCCCTCTTTTTACTGGCAAAATCGGGTTTATGATATTTTGGTTGAGACAACTCGTTCCTTTTGGAAAAAGGGTTTGCATTTTTGAAGAGTCGCTACCTAACGATTTAGGGTGCGTTAGGGCACCAAGAGGGTTTATTTATAAATTTGGTAACCAGAGACAGGGTAAGGGCTTGAAATTATCCAAAGGGGAAGGTGTTAGGCACCCCTCAGGATCCACTAGTTTGGTTCCCGGCCAAACAGTTTTTGTGGATTTGTACAATTAGCAAATAAACAAGTATGGCTCAAATAGTAGGGGATTTAAGTTTAAGTACACAAATGTTCGCAAAAAAAAATAGTTAATGAAAAGCTAGATTTTGAAAAGAAGTACGATCTAAGCACATTCATGAATGTAAAGGGGTGTCCTAGGTTGGTTAGCCTATAGGATCACATCAGTACAATGCCCGGTAATCACTCCTTAGAAAGGGGATATGCGTGGCATTAGCGCACCGGTCATCATATCCATGTCTACCCTTCTCGTCCCCTTATTGTTCATGCAAAGCGAGTATTGGTCACAGATTCCTATCGCGTGCTGCTACCCGTCCCTTCTTAATGGTCCTGGAGGGAGTTAGGACCTCTACCTATAGATGGTTCTAGACGTACCCCTAAGGTTTTTAAAGGTGAAAAGTCTAAGGCGACAATCAAAACATTTAGGACTTTTAAAAAATAAAGGGAGCAATTTAGAGGCTCAGAATTTCCTCCTCAAACAAACACGTAAGCAATACGACTCAAGCACAGTTAAGGTCTTTATTAATCAAAGTTCTAAAGCAAGATCTCTAAGTGACTTTGCAAAAAATAGACCACATTTTATACCCAGAATTTATAACCTAGAAGTTGCCTAGGGATTCCTATAAAAGCTATTAGAATCAGAAACGTTAACGACAGAGAGAGAGAGAGCTTGAGGGGAATGCAATTTTGAAGATGCCCTAAGGCTTGTCTATATGCAGATGTTGTGTCTGTATTAATACAGAAACAAACAGGTTTTGAAATGGACTCCTTTAATACCTATAGGCATAATATTTAATGAGATCGAGGCAATTTGAAAGAACTTGTTTCAGGAAATACTTAATACTTAATAAAACCAATTCAGAAATGAACTAGGCGTGATCAAGTTGACTTATTTAGACTAAACTAGATTGAAAAGTGTGACGACCCAAAAGGTCATCACCGTATTTCCCACTCACATTGTACTTTCGAGGCCGTGAAAACCTCACTTGAGGGTTGCCTCGACTTGTGTGCGCAGTCCGGGCGCGTAACCGGAAAGTTTAAATGTGAATTTGTGAGAAAGATAATAAATTTGATGTTTTAAATTGATTAAGTTTGACTTGGTCAACGTTTTGGGAAAACGGACCCGGACTCGTGATTCGACAGTCCCGGAGGGTCCGTAGGAAATTTTGGGACTTGGGTGTGTGCCCGGAATCAAATTTCGAGGTCCCAAGTCCGAGAAACGAATTGTTGTGTGAAATTGTTTTCTGAAAATAATTAAAGAATTGGAAGGTGCTATTTGTTTAGAAGACTGTGCTATTGGGCTCGTATTTTGGTTCCGACGCCCGGCACAAGTCTTAAATATGATTTAACCAATTGCTGTAAAGTTTGGTTAGATTTGGACGTCATTTGACGTGTTTTGAGCTAGAAAAGCTTAACTTAATGTTTTATGGGAATTGGAAAGAAATTCATGGGTATTGAGACCCAAATTGATGATTCATGATGTTAATTGGGCGATTTGATCGCACGAATGAGTCCGGAGTATGTTTTTGAGATTTTATGTATGTTCGGTTTGGAGCCCCGAGGGCTCGGGTGAGTTTTGAGTAGGTCCCGAGAGGTCTTAGACTTAAAAGAATCAGGTGTTGCAGGTCCAGGTGTTGCAGGCCCCCAGCACGGCCGCGGTGCACTTTTGCGCGGTCCGCGTGGCTGGGTTCAGAGGGCCAATGACTCCCAATTCGACCAGCGCGACCGCGTGCCATATCAGCGCGGTCCGCGCTGGAAGATTCGGAGAGGGGCCTTGGGATTTCATTCAACCAGCGCGGCCGCGCACCAAATCAGTGCAGTCCACGCTAGGTAGGTTCGGAGAATGGTTTCCCCACCCTTCCTCGGCGCGGCCGCGGGGCATTTTTGTGCGGTCCGCGCCGGGTCTTCAGCACTGTATATAAAGTCGGGATTTTCAGTCATTTTTCACTTTTTCAAAACCCAAAACATAAGAGGCGATTTTCCAAACGATTCTACTTCTTCAAGACGATTGGTAAGTGATTTCTAACTGATTTTCTATACAACTTAACATCCTTAAACATAATTTCAACTTCAAACCAAGGATTTTAATGGGGGAATTTGGGAATTTAGGGTAGAACTAGGGTTCCTAAATTTGGGGGTTTTGGTCCTCAATTTGAGGTCCGATTCCAAAATAACTTATATATCTGAATTCATGGGGGAATGGGTAATCGGGTTTTGGTTCGAACCTCGGATTTTGACCACGTGGGCCCGGGGGTATTTAGGGAATTTTTTAACAAACTTTGGGAAATTTCATTTTCATGCATTCAAATTGATTCAAGTAGAATTTGTGAATACATTCAAGTAGTTTGTGATTAGATTCGAGCGGTTTGGTGGTGAATTCGAGGGGTAAAGCTATACTAGAGCATTGAGTTGAGTTTGGAGCATTCGAGGTAAGCGTTTGATCTAACTTTGGCTTGAGGGAATAGGATTAGAGTGTTGTTTGCTAATTGCTAAATATGGAGTACGGTGTATAGGCATAGTGACGAGTATCTATACACCGGTGTCTAGCATGACCGCGGGTCCTTGTTTGTACTTATTCTGATGTTGTTATGACTCTTCCATGTTAATTGATGAATTTTATGCAATGTGAAGAGTATGAGGATTAATTATGAATTGTAAATTCTTTGGAGTGTTGGCCCGAACGACAAAAAGACTATTGAGTAAGAAATGAAAGGAATAGAAAGAGATGATTAATCCCTTGCCGGGATGGTTTGAGTATATTGATTATCTCCCTTGCTGGGATATGAAAGTTATTGTTGTTGCTCCCTTGCCGGGATTTAGCCGTTTAATTGTGTATTTCCCTTGCCGGGACACTTCTTATTATTTGTTATCCCCTCGCCCCGTTTGGTTGTGACTACTGTTTGGGTGAGGAAGAGTGATAATGCACGAAGGGTCATTCCGTGCCATGTTTGATTATATTTGCACGAAGGGTCATTCCGTGCCATGTTTTGATGATATTTGCACGAAGGAAAATTCCGTGCCATGATGTGAGAGTTATGTGAGGAAAAGCACGAAGGGTGATTCCGTGCACTTTATTTGATTGCTCTTGGTGAGAATGAGAGTAAAAGCACGAAGGTTGATGCCGTGCAATTGTTAATTTTCCTGCTCTCATTAATTATTGTTATTGTGCGGTTTCTTGCTTAAATTGCTGACTTTACATTCGGGTTGTACTTCCCCCATAGCATGCTCCCCTCCCTCTTAACTGTTTGATTTATGTGTTCTTTCCTTTTATTGCATATACGTATATTGAACTGCACAGGTTGTTTTGGTAGTCCTGTCTAGCCTCGTCACTACTTCGCCGGGGTTTGGCCAGGCACTTACCAGCACATGGGGTCGGTTGTGCTGATGCTACACTTTTGTGCTCTTTTGCACAGATCACGGTACCGGAGTAGCTTTTGGACCACAGCAGTAGTGGATTGGGAGCCAACATCAGTCCAGGGACTTACGAGGTAGCCTAGCTGGCGTTCGCAGGCTGGAGTCCCTTTCTATGTTTTAGTTTGTTTTCATTGTACCGAGACAAACCTTGATGTATTTCTATTCAGACTTGTTTTTAGCACTCCTTAGTAGTTCGTGAGTTAGCGACACCAGTCTTGGGTAGGGAAATGTTAAACTTCCACATTTTTGGTTTTCATTTATCTAAGCTTTTAAGACTTCCGCTTTTATTTAAAGACTCGTAATATTTACATTGTTGAGGTGTTATCAGGGAATATTTAAATGTTTGGCTTGCCTAGCTCCGTTAGTAGGCGCCATCACGACTCCCGACGGTGGAAAAATCCGGATCGTGACAAAAAGTAGAATTTCGAATATGGTTCCCTATAGGCATGATATCTAAGTGTAATACTGATTTTAACGATTTGCAGGCGGGGAAACATACATAATTACTCATTGTACCAGAATCTGAATTAAGTCCTACGGGCATGGAATCTATTATTAATCTGATCTTAAGACATGATTGTTTGGAACCTATAGGCATGGTTTCTAAACATGACAAAATGCAGAACCTTATAGACATGATTTCTACTTAGTAAAGCATACAGATTAAAAAGTAAGGTCCTAGGAGCATGACTTCTACTCGAATTACCCCATAAAGCATGTATCTACCCACCCTTTTCACTAAATACCCCAATATCTATTTGCAACTTATTATAGACCAATGAATGAATTACATAAGTAAATAAAAAATCAAGAAGCTATTCTATAGGGAGCCTTCAATTAGGCCCAGATTCCCCAAATCCTCCAATGACCTCATATGCCTCAATTCCATAGACAATGACATAGTCTAGGGGCATCAAAGTTCCCTACGGATCTCAAGGATCCCAGGCAGTGCTTACACCTAGACCTGGTTACCGAAATTGAACAAGTGTAGTGTGGAAGGGCCAGCCTCAATATGGCAGAGTTCAGAGGGTTCCCAAGAGGATCCCAAGGCAGTACACATACAGGAGGGGGCAGAACTTATTAATCTAGGAGTAAAGTGAAAGTGCTTGACACAAGTTGAAAAGGCTTTTTAGTGAAAGGATGTATTAAAAAGTCTGTTTGAAAGTAATTTAGTAAAACAAGTGAGACTGTTTGAAAAGAGATTGAAGAAATGAACAGAAGTCCAAACACAACCTTTAAGACCGGTTCATACGCATCCAGTAGCCACAGAACCAAACAGGGGTCAAGGGGGTTTGGGATTCATAGAACACTTAATTGCAAACACATAATCAAGCAAAGGTCTAGGAATGTTCAGAAACAAACAGAGGGGGTAACACACTGATTCTAAAAGGAGGGAAGTTAATAACATGCTTGATAATCTAAACATATTAACTGCAGATTTCACAGCAAAACCACAAATAAAAGCAAACTAGAAACAGAATGAACTAAAACAATAAGAGAATCATATTGTTGTTGGAACTCTAAATTGAAACTAGGACATACCAGTAAAGAGGATAGCAAACACAGTGAAAGAGCAGGAGAACACAATGGTTAGCCCTGGCTTGCAGCCGGCTAACTTAGAGCAGTAGCAAGTAGTACAAAAGAGAGCAGAAAGTTTTAAGTGTGTGAGAGAGTTTTGAACCAAAAGTTCGTGTGTTAAGACTGTAGAACAGCAGGTGACAAGTAAGGAAAGTAATCATACACGGCTGGAGTATAAAAAATAAGGAAAGATTTTAAAATAGTACAAGTGTAGAACAGGTAATTAAGGCTAGGTCAGAATGTTTTAAACTAAGGAAACAATCACTAAGAATCAAGTAACAATGCAGACAAGGCAAGGGAAAATTAATTAAGGCAAGCAAACTAATCAAATTAAGTGGAAAGGTAGGGATCGGGGGGTTTAAAGGAAAATGTTCAAATCACACCAAGTAATGAGGAATTCAGAATCAATCAAAGAGAAGGTCATGTAATAGAGTCAGCATGTTTAACATATAAATAGAGTAAGACATGGGTAGTCAAGAATTGGCACACAACTCTAGCAAACATGAAAGTTAAATAATACTGAATCAGTGAGAAAGATGCAAGTCTTCATGCGAACAGTCAAGATGAACACAAACACATAGAATCAGTGTATAAGAAGTTCTGCAAAACCCTAAATTTAGAAGAAGGTGAAAATCAACTTGAAATTGATGATTTTTGCAAAAGAAGTTCAAGGACAGTGTAAAACATAAAAGGAACAGACATGAATCGTTTAAAAATAGCACAGATCTAAGAGATGCAAACAAAAATTAGGGTTTCAAAAGAAACCCAAGTAGAGGTGGAAGAACTTGTTTAGAAACTCAAATATCGTAACAAATACAGTGTGATTTTGCTCGAAATCACACCGGAGTATCCATGAACATACAAACATCGAACCCTAGATACAAGTCGGCGTGGCCCAGGGCCCTTGAAGGCCTCAGAGAAGATGAGTGTGGCATGAGAGAAGCCATTGGAGGCTTAAGAGACGATGAGAAGTGACCGGAGATGGCCGGAGATGGGAGGTCGACGGTTGAAGATTAGGGTTAGGTTGAGAGAGTTTGATAGGAGAGGGGATTTTAGGGCGGCGGGGTTGGTCGTTAAAATGAATTAGGTTTTGGGGGTATAGGTTAGTTTAATAAGGAAAGGAGAGATCTGGACCATTGATCAAAATGATCAACGCCCGGGTAGGTGTATTTGGGGCATGGGTTGGGTAATTTAATTAGAAATTGGGCTGGGGGTTGGGTTCAATTTGGGCTGTAATTGAAATGCCAATCTGGTTATAATTTAAATAGCCAATTTTCCCCTATTTAATTTATAATAAATAATAAGTAATTTTTGGAAAATAATTTAATCTGCCACAATGATATAAAATATATAATTGTCATTTTAAAAATATAGGGACCAATTTTATGCATATAAAATATAATTATACATTAAAAGGGCTAACATTGCAATTATATGCAACTTAGCTTAAAAATACTAAATGTAATTATAAAAATGCATGAAAAATATATTAACCATATTTTGGCATAAGTATAGAGATTAAATGAAAAAATCATTATAACAATAATTTAGGAAATAATTGTTGTGGTTTTATGGATAAAAAGGGGAAAAATAAATCAATTTAAACCCATAAAATTATGGAAAACATAATAAAAACCTTGTGCATGATTATATATGCATATATATGCTATTTCAAAGGTTTTTTTGCATATTTAAAATATATAGGAAAAATTGGGTATCAACATCGTTATCCTTCACTGTGTCTTTTTTTGTTTTGTTTTATCTCACATGTATATGACAAGTATATATTGGATTGAATACTTTACTTTAGGTGGAATACATCCGAAGACACCTAAAGTTCGCACCATTTTTCATTTATACACTTAAACTCGGGCTAATACCTATTGAACACCTAAGCTCTATTAAAAGTGTATCAATTAGACACATTTAGCTGACAAATCCAAAATATGAAACGCGTGCATTTTACACGCGGCCGACCTTGAAAAACAACCAATGAGACAATGGCGTGTGAATTTTTAATTCCAAATAATAAGGAAAAAAGAAGTACGAGGAAATGGAAGAACAAAAGGCCGTCTTCCTCAACACCCCCTCCCTCCCAACCAAATCTTTTTTTTTCTCCCGATATTTTCTTTCAATTTCTCCTTAATTTTTTTTAAAGTCCTTAAAAGTCAGTTGCCTCTGGTGTTAAAATGGGATTGTTGAGCAGAAATTAAGGAATATAATTCTTATAGAAAATATTTTGTAGAATCACATTTGACCCTGAAAGAAACTCCATTAATGGAGAAAAACAAAATCTGGTGAAGCTCATATGTTGTTTGTTACCAATTAAGGCCCTTCGATTGCACCCACTAGCGATGCTTTCCAACTTAGTTGTCTTGATTTTCGGATGTGTATTGCGACAACATGATGAAACTGGGAGAAAGGAGCAGGCCATTTGCTACTTAAGTAAGAAGTTCACGCCATGCGAAGCCAAATACACTTTGATAAAATGCCCTTGTTGTGTTCTGACTTGGATAGCCAAGAAATTAAGGCATTACATGGCAGCATACACTACGCATCTAATATCTCGGCTCGATCCGCTCAAGTACATCTTCAAGAAGACAATGCCTACCGGAAAGCTAGCTAAATGGAAAATTCTCCTCAGTGAATTTGACAATGTATACATAACTCAGAAGGCTATCAAGGGGCAAGCTTTAGCCGACCGCCTCGCAGAGAATCCGGTGGACGGGGATTATGAGCCACTCACTACGTATTTTCCCGACGAAGAGGTATTATTTGCTGGAGAAGATATTGTGGAGTCATATCCTGGATGGAGAATGTTTTTCGATGGAGTAGTAAACATTAAAGGAGTAGGAATTGGTGAAGTCCTACTTTTGAATCCGGATAGCACTATTCAGCATTAGCAAAGAAAAGATTCCCTTGTACCAATAATATGACTGTATATGAAGGGTGCATCCTTGGGATCAAAATGGTAGTCGACAAGAACGCCAATGAACTTTTGGTCATAGGGGATTCCAATTTATTGATACACCAATTCCAAGGGGAATGGTCCACCAAAAATGTCAAGATCCTTCCATACCTACACTACGTAAAAGAGTTATGCAAGAATTTCACGAAGATTAAGTCAAAGCACGTCCCTAGGATTCAGAACGAGTTCACCAATGCCCTTGCAACTCTATTTTCCATGATTCAGCATTAAGACAAGAACTACGTCGACCCTATCGAGGTAGAGTTCAGGGATGAACATGCCAATTGCTTCCATGTACATGACGAGCCAGACAGTAAAGCATGGTACCACGACATCAGGAGATTCCTTGCAACCATAGAGTACCTAAAGGATGCTACTAACAGTCAGAAGTGAGCCCCCAGGAGGTTGGCGAATCACTTTTTCCTTAACGGGGAAGTCCTGTACAGGATGACCCCGTACTTGGGTTTATTGAGATGCGTAGATGCCGCTGAGGCGACCAGCCAATTGGAAGAAATAGATGAAGGAATGTGTGGACCCCACATGAATGGGTACACATTAGCCAAGAAGATCTTAAGAGCTGGATACTTTTGGGTGACTATGGAAAGCGATAGTATCCGCTACGTGCAGAAGAGTCACCAATGCCAGATTCACGGGGATTTGATCTGAGTTCCACCAAATGAGTTGAATATGATGGCTTCGCCTTGACCCTTCGCCACTTGTGGTAGGGACGTGATTGGGCCTATAGAGCCCACTGCATCAAATAGGCACTGCTTCATCTTGGTAGCCATCGAATACTTCACCAAATGGGTCGAAGCATCTACCAACAAGGCGGTCACTAAGAAGGTATTGGCGGATTTCATCCGAAACAACATCGTTTGCCGATTTAGGATACCTGAGTCAATCATCACTAACAATACCGCTAGCCTCAATAGCGGCCTCATGAGAAAATTTTTCCAGAAGTTCATAATCGTCCACTGCAACTCCACAGCCTACAGACCACAGACGAATGGGGCAATCGAGGCAGCTAACAAGAATATCAAGAGGATTTTCGGAAAGATAGTGGACAATCACAGGCAATGGTAGGAGAAAATATCATTCGCCTTACTGGTTATTGAACCACCATAAGAACATACACGGGGGCAATGTCATGCATGTTAGAATACGGTACTAAAGTTGTTATACCCGCAGAGGTCGAGATACTATCTTTAAGAGTCATCCAAAAGGCCAACTTGGACGATGTGGAGTGGATATGGGTCAGACAGGAGCAACTCATTCTCATCGACGAGAAGAGAATGGATGCAGTATGCCATGGTGAGCTATATTAGAATAGTATGGCCAATGCATTTAACAAAAGGGTGAAGCCTCGCCAGTTCACACTGGGGTAGTTTATCCTGAAGTAAATCTTTCCCCACCAAGAGGAAGCCAAAGGAAAGTTCGCACCAAATTGTCAAGGTCCTTACATAGTTCACCGAGTGATGTCAGACGGAGCTCTAATCTTTGCAGAAATACATGGAAGAATCAACACTAAGCCCATCAACTCAGACGCAATCAAGAGATACTATGTATGAAGATAAATAAAGTTAGGTTTTTGCTATAACAGAACTACGTTCAACCTGACTTCACACGGGGGGGATACGTAGGCAACCCGCGTGGGGTTTGGTTTCTCTCCTTCCTTTCTTTTGTAATAGAAAATCCAAACATAATTTTTGCATGTTGCTCTTGAACTACTCCGGTTTTATTTCCTTAGGAAGGAAGACGTAGGAAATCCTTATCGAATGCAGCCGCCTTTTGTAATTGAACTACGTCCTGACCTTATTCCATTTTGATACATAGGCAGTCTGAGTCAGACTTTGACATTTCATTCTTAATCTCACCATTTTGCATCTATTATAATTGAACTACGTCTTGACATGATTCCATTTGGATACGTAGGCTTCCTGAGTTAGCCCAGTCATCTTCAACATATTTTTATGATCATCCAAGAACTACGTTCAGACCTGATCCCGTTTTGGATACGTAGGCAACTTGAAAGGGTTCGGTTACAACCTTAGGAAAAATCTTTGTAATGCATTAGTTCGAAATACGGCGCAATCGCAATGGCAAGAAGTCGCCTTGTCAAGCATCACGAAGGACCGATATGAACAAGAGGGAGTTTTCAAGAAGGGACGCTCGCTTTTGGAGAACCTTTCGTAGCATGTCGTAATCCGGAATGACGACATTTTTCTTAAAATAAAGCTTTTCAAAATTGTTTTTCTAAGAAATAGTAATTTGTTCCACCTATCCAATTTCGTGGAGTAGCCATATCAAGGGCCGGGGCAAAACCAACAGTATGGTCGACACAAACCAACCCCTCGCCCCCACTAAGAATTTTTCTTTGAGTGCAGGGTCAAGAGGAAGCAAGGAAATGTTAGGACCACACTAGGGCAAACAACGGATCCACCATTTTCCAAGGATTACAATCCTTTCTCCTTTATTTAAATTTTTCTAGTACAACTAAAGCTAATCCTTGAATCCTTTGTTGGTACCTCGTAATTCGACCATTGATACGGAAAAGGCACACTATATATAGCAACCCACCTTGTCCAACAATCAGAGCATCTTGTACAAAACGAACCGTTGGCTTCACCAATTGAAGTTCTGTATATAGCAAACTGCATGCTCAACCAATCGGAGCACCTTGTACAAAACGAGTTGTCGGCTTCACCAATTTAAGTCCTCTAAATATCAAATCATCATCTCAATCGATCGTAGTGCCCTATGCAAATCAAACGCCAGCTTCACCAGCCTTGTACATAGAAAATTGTTCATTTCGCCAACGAAACAATCTGAATGGTCACTCCGTCGCAATGGAGGCCAGAATAGACAGTCGCAAACCTCGTCACCGACGTTCTACCAGTCAATGGCCACAACTTAGCTACGCAGTCAAGAGTATCTCTTGGGCATGATTTTCTTTTTCTTTGTTATTATCTTGAATGTTTTGACGTATTGCTTTTGCAGCTTCGGGAATCATTACGATTTAAGTCAATCGCTCCCAAGCGGAGATTACTTTACCTTTTATTGCAAAGCACTCCCAACAAGCGGAGATGCACTCTACAATTCAAGCTCTTCCAACAAGAGGAGATGTTTCCCAATGCAAAGCTCTCCCAGCAAGCGCGAACGCGCTCTACCAGTCAAAGCTCTCCCAACAAGCGGAAACACTTTTCAATGCTCCAACAGTTACGGAACGGTACACATCCTGGCAAACAAATTGAGTCAAGTACAAGTATCCCATCATCCCAATCCCAAGTAACGGCTCGCCTGCAGCCAGACATCATCATTGATGCATCATTTACATCACATCGTAATATATTCTACATTACAATATATGGGTATATGTGTATTTCATTTTTGCAGGAACAAATATCGCAAGGTGGAACTCTTTCTAAGAAGCAGACCAAACTACAACGCCATGAGGGACAATAAACTCATTAGCGGGTCAAGGATCCAAGTTCAGGCACAAAATGACCAGTGGAACTTCGAATCCTTCAAGTCAAGCCGAAAAATTAAAGCTATCGTGAGTGCCCAATCCTTCGTCTCGTCGTATTGTCATAATAAGATACTAGGGCAACTTTTGCGAATGTCGCTCCCTCAAAATCCTTACTCTAGAACTACATGAGGCTTGATCCTCATTGAAATCGAGGTATGTAAGCAATTCAAAGCCAGAATTCTGCCCTAACTTCCGAAACTCTTCCATAATTCCCAATCCTGCAGCTCATACTCTTCGTGTCATTCCTGCAATGTATGCCTAAAGTCGGGACAAAATTGGCTTTTGTTCAATTTCTTTGCCCGAAAACTCTTTCATCATCTTTGATCAAAGAGGCATAGCTTTTGACGGCAAATTTTGACCCTCCCTTTTAAAATAAATTTATTTATACTTAAATGTTTACAATTAATGCTTTGAAAGTATTTTCTATCAGTAATTACCTATTTTTACAATTAAATAAGTATTGGTTTTGAAATTAACAACCTAGAATTAGTATTATATAGTTACAAATATACTCAATATTTTAAAAATAATTTATGAATTACTACTCATTAGACTACTATAATTCAAACTAGTGTTATAATTTTGAAAATAAAGTATTTTATAAATAAATAATTACAATAGTTAGTAGTGTATTTGATAATTATAATTTACTATATTTTATTTGAAATTTATTAAGTTTAATTAAATTAATTTTAAAGGGGTTAAAAACTAAAACTCTACAAATGCAATTCCATAATTAAATGCCAAGTGGTTATTCATTAAATCAATGGCAGCACAATACACAAGCCTAGTCCGAAAATAACCCAGGTCCAATCTCCCCTTCTCCACTTTTGCAATCCCTGCCATTCACATTGAATCAATAAGATCGTGACATGCCACCCGTCCTTATCACTCACAAAACAAACATACATACATCTGAACCGTTAGTCCATCAGATCAACGACTTACATTTAATCTCCAATTTTCTTTTAATTGTTAATCCCCCAAATCTGAACACTAGCCCCAAAGTCGAAACCTCAAATCCATGGCAATAGTGGTTATCCATTTTGCTCCTGTACTTCAAATCTCACTGCTCTTTCCGTTTTCACCATTTTGACTCCAAAAGCCCTAATCGAAGGGTCACAGACCAAAACATGAAACTTCAACTCGTCTGACTTTTTCCTTCGTTCTTTCAAATCAAAGCGAGCATCTAGATTCATCATTGATATTCGATATCTAGAGGTCAAATGCAATGACCTCTAGGTATTAGGGTTCTGATGATGATCTCTTATGCTTCAATAGTCGGTTTCTCATTTCCCCGTGCTCAAGTAAAATCGCTACTAATTTCCCTCTGTTTCTCTAAGACTTTCACTCGATTGTGCTTGCATCACTACCCCTGTGTCACTCTCCACTATCGATTTGAATCTTGAACCCTAATGCTTTGCAGCCACTATAAATAGGGCCTTTTAATATTCGTACCTAACATACATAACACATATAAAAGATACAACAAGAACACCATGAAATCACTTAACGAATATTAATTTTAGTCGGGTAGTATAATTAAGTTAGGGTTCTAACTAGCTTCTAATTTCTTTCTGATTCTGAGTCTTACACTGGTCCGGGTGAGTTCTTGATTCAGTACGGCTAGGAAACAGTATTTTGTTTGGTTTGCTGCTCAATAAGAGGTCAGTACACCTCCACCCTTTCTCTTTTAATTTCTTCATTCAAAAATCATGAATGTGCTACTCTTTTCTTGTTAATTGTTTCATTTATAGTGTTTGCTATTAGTCTGTAATTGTCTATTTTAGTTAACCATGGCTTTGTTGTTAGTTTGTGGTTAGCTATTATGTTTCATTAAAATTGATTATGTAGCTATGTGACCTTATGACTTCTGTTTTATAATAAATAGCCTATGTGGTTAAGATGATTAACATCCTTCAATGATTTCTCATATCTACCTAAACTTCAGAATTTCCTCTAATGATTTTGTTATAATCTCCATTCTTATCATGCCATATTCTTTTCTCTTTTCTTTTTTTTACTCTATACTTGGGGTTGGTATAACCTTCATACTTATCATGCCATGTTCTTTTGAGTTTTGTCATTCTATACTTGGGTTTGCTGTTAGATGATTCTATCTAGGACATACATGAATGTACATAGGGTCACTCTGCATCACTTGGTTAAGGTTTATGAAGCTTCAGTGTTCAAAATACTCTCCTTTTTTGTGTAAGTTCTTGATTAACTATAAGGCATTCTCTAGGTCATCACTATGAATGCTTTACATCCATGTCAAACTATTAGTTGTAAACAACCCTACTAAGATGAACTTTTTGTGGACATCAGTGATATTTTATTATGATCAGCATACGTTTTATCAGTTAAATTGTAGTTGTGTCTATTGTGGTTTAATGCTAACTGTTTCTGTAACTTGAATACAACTCCACCATGTCTAGCTATTAACATTAGTCTGAATATACGAGTTAAGTCTGCTTAGTATGATGTTTCCCATGTTCTTAACCAATGATACTTATAATATGATTCTGTAATATTTGAGACTCATCATATCTTGTTAGGTCATAACCTTGATTAAAGTCTCTATATGTATGGAAGCATGGCATGAATCTTTGTTTATCCCTCATGACTTCATCTTTGAACACTATTCTGAAACTATACTCAATCCTCTCTTTCCCATGTTAATCTGGATTGAATCTGGTATTGGAGAAACCTTTTGTTGTTACTGATTGAGTATACTAACTTGCATATGTCATTGTCTGAATCTTTACAGGATTCAAAAGGATTCAAATAGTGTTATTAACTTATGCGCATGCTCACGATAATATCTGGTGTTAAATAATCTATGATCAACCCATTAGGACAATGGCATATGTTGTTGCAGGTCTACACTATGTGCTTAATCTGTCTATAAGTTATATGATTCCCGTTGTTTGGTTCTTTGGCGACAATAGAATAAGTATTCTTGTACCCATATTTGATTAGAAACTTGACTTTTAAACTTGTTTAGTATGTGTTTTATTCACTTAATAATGGAAGTATAGTCATTAAAGAACAAATTGTTTCTATATGTTTTCCTATATTATTCTATTAAGAGAGGGTATGCTTCTATGGTAGGGAATGTCATAGTAGTTTGTTTGCCTTGAAAGAGCCTCATTGGCATTCAAACCTATAGGGGAGAATGAGTTGTTAATGGTTAGAGGTATTTGGGAGTAGAGTTTAACTCTAGGTTGGGATGCTCTCCCCGGCACAAGTATTGACGTGTGCCATGAGACCCTTCGGAAATTTGAAGTGTCGGGGGATTCAAAGGGGGCATCGACCTTGAGTAGTATTCTCTCCTTAGCCCTTAATTTATTAACGATTATTATTTCTTCGGGTTTGGTGTTTAATGACAACGAAAAGTGTTTAATATGGATCATTTACTACACATAACCTCCACATTAGTATGACTTTCTTAGTATTTGAATACTGTCAGTGATATTTTCCTTTATTCTTTGCTTGCAAAGTTCATATATAGTATGGTTTTTCTAATGACCTTCTCTCCTCTTTTTTGAACATGTACAATGATTTGGGCCTGCTGAGTTCGTTAAGAACTCATGCCCAAGTCCAGCCTTACTATGTCTCAGAAGGTTCAAAGTCAATTGTCGCTCGTCCCTGTTACTGTTGGGCCTACCTCTTTGAGGCACAAACACCAGAGTCATTTCGTTCCATTCACCTCTTTATTTGCTGCTTTCGTTATACTACAATTGCACTATGTTGTTATCCTTCACTGTATATGTAACGACCCGACCGGTCATTTTGAGCTCTAGCACATCATTCGGCGGTTTGAGGCCATGAGCTGCTTCATTTTTTGGTATTATGACTCGTACCCCTAGTCAGAATTGAATTTCGGGAAGTTCGGAGTCGATTTGGAAAAAGAATTCTCATTTCGGAAACTTTAAGTTGGAAGAATCAACTAAGATTGGATTTTTGAGTAAACGACCTCAGAATCAAGATTTGAAGGTTCCAGCAGGTTCGTATGATGATTTCGAACGTGGACGTATGTTCGGATCGGGGTTTGGATGACCCGGTAGCATTTCAGCGCCTATTGTGGAAGTTAGCATTTTAGAAGAATTTTATAAATTTGGGTTGAAGTGCATTTCAATGTTGTCTATGTCCGTTAGGGATTTCGAGTTTGGGAATAGCTCTGAATGGTGATTCTGGTTTTGAGCATAATTGGAAGTGGATTTGGAGATCTGTAGGTCATTTTTGGAGTCATTTGGCGGAAGTTAGAAATTTGAAGGTTTTTGAGAAGTTTGGCCGGAAGTATACTTTTTGATATCGGGGTCAGGATTCGATTTCGGAAGTTGGAGTAGGTCCACTATGTCGAATATGACTTGTGTGCAAAATTTGAGGTCAATTGGATGTGATTTGATAGGTTTCGGCATCGAAGGAAGAAGTTCAAAGTTCTAAAGTTCATCATGTTTGAAATGGAGTGTGATTCGTGATTTTAGCGTTGTTTTATGTGATTTGAGGCCTCGAGCAGGTCCATGTTATGTTGTAGAACTGGTTTGTGTGATTGGACGGGATCCGAGGGGCCTCGGGTGGATCTCGGATGGTTAACGGATCGAAGTTGGAATTTGAAAAAGAGTTGAAGTCTGCTGTTGTAACGACTCGGCCGGTCGTTTTAAGAATTAACACCCCGATCCCCTATTAAGTGCATTCCCCGTGTTTGTTTCTGCTATTGTAAGTTGCCGGGAGGATCTAATTTGACTTTCGGAGTGCTTTGGGAAACTTAGTCCCTAAATGAGAATTTAATTTTTAGAATTTGGACCGTAGTCGGAACAGGGTGAAGACGGCCACGGAATGGAATTCCATTGGTTCTGTTAGCTCCGTTAGGTGATTTCGGGTTTAGGAGCGTGTTCGGATTGTGTTTTTGAGGTCCGTAGCTTATTTAGGCTTGAAATGCTAAAAGTTGAACTTTTGAAGTTTCCGGGTTGATAGTGAGATTTTGATATCGGGGTCGGAATGGAATTCTGGAAGTTGGAGTAGCTCCGTAGTGTTGAATGTGTCGTGCTTGCAAAATTTCAGGTCATTCGGACAAGGTTTCATAGACTTTTTGATCGAAAGCGTAAATTTGAAGTTTTTGGAATTCTTAGGCTTGAATTCGATGATGATTTGGTGTTTCGATGTTGTTTGAGGTGTTTTGAAGATTGGTATAAGTTTGGATAGTGGTATATGACTTGTTCGTGCTGTTGCTTGAGGTCCCGGGGGCCTCGAGGTGATTTCGGATGGTTAACGGGAGATTTTAAGTCGGGTTTGGCAGTTGAAGTTGTTCTATTGCTGTCATAACCGCACCTGCGGCTAGGCGACCGCAGGTGCGGACTCGCAGAAGCGGACATGGAGCAGCAGATGCGGCCACAATTAAGGCAGCAGAAACCGCAGAAGCGGTAAGTGTACCGCACCTGCGGGACCGCAGATGCGGAATCTGGGTCGCAGGTGTAGAGAAGGAGGCTTTAGTGAAAATCGCAGAAGTGGTACTTGACCGCAGAAGCGGTAGCGCAAAAGTGGAAATAGACAGCAGGTGCAAAAATCCTCGGTCAGAAAGTATAAAAGATTTCCTTCGCGATTTTTGATCATTTTTCTCAATATTTCATTCGGGGAAAAGCTTTTGGGAGCAATTTCAAGGGAGATTTTTAGAGGGATTCATTGAGGTAAGGTCTTTGGTTCCTAAACTCGTTATTATGGTAATTTTTATCGTTGTTAGCATGAAATTTAAGGGAGAAATCAGTTGTAAATTGGGGGTTAAGGCTTGGTTAATTGCATATATTTGAGTGGTGATTTGAGGGACCATTTGAGGTCCGATTTTGGTACTCTTGGTATGGATGAACTCGTAAGAGTGTGAGGACTCCGAATTTGAAAATTTTATTTGATTCCGAGACGTGGGCTCGGGGGGCATTTTGGTCATTTTTCCTAATTTCGCGTATTAGCTTAGAATTAATTAGTGGAATCAGTTACTTGAAGTTTTATTTATATTATGCAATTGATTTGAATAGATTTGGGCCTTTTGGAGTCAAGTACTCGTGGCAATAGCGTGGTTTCGGGTTGATTTGGAGCCGGTTCGATGTAAGTGTCTTGCCTAACCTTGTGTGGGGGAACTCCCATTAGGATTTGGTATTGTTGATATTTGAAATGCCTTGTACGTGAGGTGACGAGTGCGTACCTGTGCTAATTGTTGAAAATCCTGTTTTCATTTAAGTAACTAAAATTGTGTTACCTTTTCCTGTTTATACTACTTGCAATTTAAGCATGTTGTTAACTTAGGGAAGCATGTCTATTTGACTTAATTGCTTATTTACTCAAACTGCCATATTTGGATTATGTGCAGCATGCTAGGTTAGAAATACCTATTTTACCTTGGTATGAAATTTGAATTGAATTGAGTATTCTTCGTGTTGCTCCTGTGTGTTTACATTTGGACTACGGGACGGTATCCCGGGATATCCCCATGCTTGTTTACGTTGGGACTACAGATTTGTATTCCGGTAGATCCCCCTGTACTTTTATATTGGAACTACGGGACTGCACCCGGTAGATTTCCCCAATACTGGTATTTACATTTGGGACTACGGATCGGGATTCCGATAGATCCCCACGCATATGTGTTAGACTATGGGACGGTATCCCGGGAGATCCACTGGATATTTATACATTGGGACTACAGGATGTTATCGTGGGAGAATCCCCGGTTGTTATCTCTATGTGAGTCGTATTCTTTCCATGATTACTTCTGCCTCTGTAATAGTTGTTGCTATTCTTATTGTCTTGTGTTATTTCACACTATTAGCATTTAATTATATTGTCGTATTATATACTATTTTATCTCATTTTTTTTAGCTATAATCAGTAAGGCCCTGACCTTCCTCGTCACTACTCGACAGAGGTTAGGCTTGGCACTTACTGAGTATCACTGTGTGTACTCATGCCCTTTCTGCGCATATTTTCTATGTGGAGATCCAGGTACTTCGACTCAGCCCTACTATCCTTGAGGCGAGGTGATCCATCAGAGACTTCGAGGTATGTCTGCCGTGTCCGCAGACCGATGAGTCCCTTTCCATTCTCTCTCATGGTATTAGCCCTTCTGTATTTACTTTTGTTTAGACACTCTAGAGTTAGAACACAGTAGTTATTCTAGAACTTGTGATTTTATGAGATTCCGAGTTTTGGGAAATGTAGTTTCATTTTAAGAGTTTGTATTGTATATGCCGAGCGGCATCTTTAAAGCTTCAGTTGTTATTTCTGCAGTTTTGGCTAGCGTATTTTTGTTGTTTCTTTTTCTGCAATTTCTTAGGCTTACCTAGTCGTAGAGACTAGGTGTCGTCACGATAGTTCACGGAGGGCGAACTGGGTCCATGACAAGTTGGTATCAGAGCTCTAGGTTCATAGGAGTCATGAATCACCAGTCGGTTTATTAGTCTCGCGGATCGGTACGGAGACATCCGTACTTATCTACGAGAGGCTATGTAACTGTTAGGAAAGTTCCATTTCATTTGATTTCCTTGTCGTGCGAGATTTTTAATATCACAATTCTAAACTTCTGCCTTCTATTATCTCACAGATGGTGAGGACACGTGCTTCCCGAGATGATCAGGCACCCGCGCCCCTATTGGAGCCGTTAGAGGCCGGGGCCGGGGTAGAGGCCGAGGACGCGCACGTGGTGCAGCCAGAGCACCCGCGCGAGCTGCCACCGAGGTGTCACCAGCAATTCCAGCCGGAGTCCAGACACCTGATACGCCTACTGCTACTACTACTCCAGCACTCCAAGAGACTCTAGCGTAGTTTATGACTATGTACACCACTCTAGCTCAGGCAGGGTTGCTTCTCGTTGCTGCAGCTACATCCAAGGCCGAGGGAGGAGCACAGACTCCCGCCGCCTGCACTCCTGAGCAGAGAGTGCATGTTGATCAGGTCCCAGAGATTATTCCTGTATAGCCGGTAGCCCCAGCTCAGCCCGAGGAGAGGGCTGTAGTTTCAGAGGAGGAGCAGAAGAGGCTTGAGAGGTTTAAGAAGTATCAGCCTCCTACATTCAGCGGACTAGCCTCAGATGATGCTCTTGGATTTCTTGAGGAGTGCTACCGCATCCTCCGCACCATGGGTATATCAGGATCGAGCGGGGTTTCCTTCACTACCTTTCAGCTTCGAGGAGCTGCATATCAGTGGTGGCGTGCTTATGAGTTAGACAGTCCGGATGAGGCAGCTTCCCTGACTTGGGCTCAGTTTTCAGATATGTTCACGAGGGGGTATGTTCCCTAGAGTCTCAGGGACGCTTGGCGCATAGAGTTTGAGCATTTTACACCAGGGTACTATGACTGTCTCGGAGTATGTTGTCCGTTTCACCGACTTGGCTAGACATGCACCAGCTTTGGTTTCTACTGTTCGCGAGAAGGTTCGTCGGTTTATTGAGGGGCTCATTCCTAGCATCAGGTCTAGTATGGCTCGGGAGTTGGAGATAGATATTTCTTATCAGCAGGTGGTGAGCATTGCTAGGAGAGTAGAGGGTATGCATGCTCGGGACAGAGAGGAGAGGGAGGCCAAGAGGTCTCGAGAGTCGGGCCATTATTCTGGTGCCTGTGCCCCAGCTTCAGCTCGTCATGGTAGGGGCTATATGAGTCTCCATGTTCATTCAGCTCTTCCAGCAGCTAGTGGAGGCTATATGAGTCGCCATGTTTATTCATCTTTTCCAGCAGCTAGTGGTATTCCAGCTCCACCTAGACCTCAGGAGCCTTATTATGCACCTCCAGTATCTAGTGCGCCTCCTGCGCGGGGTGCTTCCAGTGGTCATTCCAACTGACCTGGCCCGAGCCAATCACAGCTGCCACATCCTCCTAGAGCTTACTTTGAGTGTGGTGACACACGCCATATGGTGAGGGATTTCCCCAAACTTAGGAGGGGGGGCACCTCCACAGACTTCTTAGCCACAGTGTGCCCCGCAGAGTTCTCAAGCTATGGTCACGGCACCAGTTGCCACCCCACCTGCTCAGCTAGCTAGAGGTGGAGGTAGGGGAGGTAGAGGTCAGGCCAAATACTATGCCCTTCCTGCCCGTATTGAGGTTGTCGCCTCCGATTCTGTCATCACAGGTACTCTCCTGGTCTGTCATAAAGATGCATCGGTTCTATTCGATCCAGGCTCCACTTATTCTTATGTGTCCTCTTATTTTGCCCCATATTTGGGCGTATCTCGGGATTCTTTGAGTTCTCCTATTTATGTTTCTACTCCTGTTGGAGATTCTCTTGTTGTGGACCGCATTTATCGGTCGTGTTTGATTGCTCTTGGTGGTTTTGAGACCAGAGCATATTTGTTATTGCTCAGCATGGTAGCCTTTGATGTTATTCTGGGCATAGACTGGCTGTCTCCCCATTATGCTATTCTTAATTGTCACGCAAAAATCATGATGCTGGCTATGCCAGGTGTACCGCGAGTAGAGTGGAGGGGTACCTTAGATCATACTTCCAGTCGAGTTATTTCATTCCTTAAGGCTCAGCATATGGTTGAGAAGGGGTGTGACGCATATCTAGCTTATGTGAGAGATGTCAGTATTGATACCCCTATAGTTGATTCAGTCCCAGTAGTACAGGATTTCTTTGATGTGTTTCCAGCTGATCTTCGGGGCATGCCACCCGATAGAGATATTGATTTCGGCATTGATCTGTTGCCGGGCACTCAGCACATTTCTATTCCTCTGTACCGTATGGCTCCTCTGAGTTGAAGGAGTTGAAGGAGCAGTTACAGGAATTACTTGATAAGGGTTTCATTCGGCCGAGTGTATCACCTTGGGGTGCCCCTACCTTATTTGTGAAGAAGAAGGATGGTTCTACGCGTATGTGTATTGATTATTGCCAGTTGAACAAGGTTACAGTGAAGAACCGTTATCCTTTGCCCCGTATTGATGACCTATTTGATCAGTTACAGGGTGCTTGTGTGTTTTCTAAGATTGACTTGCATTCAGGCTATCATCAGTTGAAGATTGGGGAGCCAGATATCCCGAAGACTGCCTTCAGGACTCGGTATGGTCAGTACGTGTCCCTTGTTATGTCATTTGGAATGCACAGTGTATTTCGGCCATATCTTGACTCATGCGTCATTGTCTTTATTAATGACATTCTGGTATATTCCCGGAGTCGGGAAGATCATGAGCAGCACCTGAGGATAGTGCTCCGGACTTTGAGGGAGAAGAAATAATATGCTAAGTTCTTGAAATGTGAGTTTTGGTTGGATTCAGTGGCATTCTTGGGTCACGTGGTATCTAGTGAGGGAATAAAGGTGGATCCAAAGAAAGTAGAAGCAATCCAGAGTTGGCCCAGACCATCCTCAGCTACAGAGATCCGCAGTTTTCTTGGCTTGGCGAGTTATTACCATCGATTTGTTCAGGGATTTTCATCTATTGCAGCACCTATGACCAGGCTAACCCAGAAGGGCGCTCCGTTCCAGTAGATGGAAGAGTGTGAGGAGAGCTTTCAGAAGCTCAAGACAGCTTTGACTATAGTCCCAATTTTGATATTGCCTACTGGTTTGGGGTCTTACACTGTCTATTGTGATGCTCGAGGGTTGTCCTTGGAGCGGTATTGATGCAGGACGGTAGGGTGATTGCCTATGTGTCCAGACAGTTGAAGGTACATGAGAAGAATTATCATGTCCATGATCTCGAGTTAGCTGCTATTGTTCACGCCTTGAAGATCTAGCGGCATTATTTGTACGGTGTGCCTTGTGAGATTTATTCTGATCACCAGAGTTTGCATCATATGTTCAAGCAGAAAGACCTTAATTTGCGTTAGAGGAGATGCTAGAGCTGCTGAAGGACCATGATATCACTATTTTGTATCACCCGGGCAAGGCCAATGTGGTGGCCAATGCTTTGAGCCGCCGGGCAGAGAGTTTGGGGAGTTTAGCTTATTTACCAGCAGCAGAGAGGCCTATGGCAATGGATGTTCAGGCCTTAGCCAGCGAGTTTGTGAGATTGAATCTTTCGTAGCCCAGTCGGGTTCTAGCTTGCGTGGTCTCTCGGTCATCCTTGTTTGATCATATCCGGGAGCGTCAGTTTGATGACCCTCATTTTCTTGTCCTCAAGGAAAAGGTTTTGCATGGCGATGCCAGAGATGTGACTATTGGTGATGACGGGGTATTGAGGATGTAAGGTCGAGTTTGTGCACCCAATGTTGATGGGCTTCGGGAGTTGATTCTAGAGGAGGCCCATAGTTCGCGGTATTCCATTCATCCCGGTGCTGCGAAGATGTATCAGGATTCGAGGCATCACTATTGGTGGAGGCAGATGAAGAAAGATATAGTTGGGTTTGTAGCTCGGTGCCTCAGTTGTCAGCAGGTGAAGTGTGAGCACCAGAGACCGGACGGGTTACTTCAGCAGATACAGATTCCAGAGCGCAAGTGGGAGCGCATCACCATGGACTTCGTGGTTGGGATCCCACAGACCTTGAGAAAGTTCGATGCCATTTGGGTGATTGTGGATCGGCTGACCAAGTCCGCGCAATTCATTCCTATGAGTACTACCTATCCTTCGGAGCGGTTGGCGGAGATTTATATCCGGGAGATTTTCAGTCTGCATGGTATTCCAGTTTCCATCATTTTAGATAGAGGTACTCAGTTCACATCACGGTTCTGGAGGGCCGTATAGCATGAGTTAGGTACTCGGGTGGAGTTGAGCACAGCATTTCACCCTCAGACGGACGGACAGACCGAGCGTACTATTCAGATTCTTGAGGATATGCTCCGTGCGTGTGTGATTGATTTTGGAGGGTCTTAGGATCAGTTCTTGCCGTTGACGGAGTTTTCCTATAACAACAGTTATTAGTCCAGCATTCAGATGGCACCGTATGAGGCTTTATATGGTAGGCGGTATAGATCTCCGGTGGGTTGGTTCGAGCCGGGTGAGGCTAGATGTTTACCGTGAAAATGGTAATAACAATTAAATTTGATTATGGGACTCTAAAAATACGTGATCTATTTTTATGCTAGTTGTTAAGTAGTTGATGCTATGCGTGAGACTTCGGAACGAGATAAGAGTTAGGAATAATGTGATAACCAAACCGATAGGCGAACAATCGGGGCCTCGAGCTTGTCGATTCGGGGGTTTCGAGGTTGATCCCAGAGCTCGACTGTGAGCTATCGAAGGTGGTCGAAGTATGACTAACAGTTATAATAAAATTAACGAAGGCTCTTTATGGCCAATGATAAGCAATAAATGATGAACAATAATGAAGATAATAAATGGAAGCAATAATATCAAGAGAATATGTTAGAGAGCAGAGAGAATGTTCTTGTATATTTCGTGTGGAGCAACAGAAGAAACAGATATTTACAAAATGACAAGGATTCCCTTTATATAGGAGGGGAATCCCAACATAGTACAAAGTGCATTAATTACATAGATATGCAGATGGGACAGCTAAATGGCGCCCTGATTTGGGTTCAGAATAGCCCACTAGACTTTGTCAGCCCTAGCCGTGTGCCTTGGGAACTCCCCATTTCTACCATAGTCGTGGTCAACATTGTCCTAAGGTCGAGCGTCGACGAACCTCGAGGGAGGAAACTCAACCACAGCCTTGTATCCTCGAGGCTTCAAGATGATTTTCTGAGGTGCCTTTATGACAAGGAATCGGACCCTCCGATTTCACCGTATACAGATAGTCCCCACGTTTCTTAGAGAGGAGCAATAAGAAATGACTTTGACATCCAACTCTTCGACTTCCCGTGATAACGTCATACCGATGATTCACGCCTCCGTGATAACCGAAACTTCCCGTCGTTTCACTTCTCCAGAATCATACAAAGCATTACGGCTTCTCATTCTTCAAACCTATAACGTCATCACCGGTTCAGCTCCCAAAGATGCATTAAATGTACCTGTCGTTACGTCTTTTGAAGATAATAATGGCATCGTCGGTTACGCTGCCGCCCTTCCTATAAATGGGAGCCTCCTGGGATCAACCTTTCATCCAAGTGTCTTCCCATATCTATCCATCCTTCTCTTCTCACTATCCTTATCCATTGTCGTTCACCATGTTTGAGGCCCATGGCCTCAAGATTATATGGCAGCGTTTCTATTAGCCATGCCACGGCCTATCTCCTGGACTTTCTATTGTCGAGCAAGATTACACTGTTTCGTTGTTGTTGTTGTTGTTGTTGTTGTTGTCGTCGTTGTCGTCGTTGGTTCGGGACGACGAAGTAGGGGGCCAATTTCTCCTGGTTCGAGGAAATATTTGGACTCAACACCGCTGCTCAGGGGGGTGTTCGGACTCTACACTGCTGCTCACCTCCCCCAACAACCGGTGCGGCTCCTTACTCCTTTTGCTTTCCATGGAGTGAGGCGGTAATATCTACTAACTGTTGTATCTCGTACCGGTGTAGCGTCTCAAGAAGTGGCTTCGCAATAGTAGTGCTGGCAAGGTTCATACTAGCCAAATTTTTCACCCAGCCACTTCTTCACCCATTTCTGCCTCTCCCGCATCAGTTTGCTCTCCTCTACCATTTTCCTCTTATTCATCTTCTCCTTTTAAAGATGTCGTTCTGGAGGATCGAGATATGACTCCCGAGGAGATGGCATTTTGAGGATATTGCCACCGAGGATGCATGCCCAAGGAGATAGTACTCGAAGGTGCTGCTGCCGAAGATGACCCTCGAGAATAGATTAGGCTCTTGTCTTTTACTATATGTGTACCCCTTTGCTTCTTTGTTTCTGTGTGAGGACCCCTCGTGGACTTTTGTAATCATATGTAAGGACCCCTCGTGGGCTTTTGTAATCGAGTGTATATGAATACAAAGACGTTTCCCCAATTTTGTCTCTGGTGTTTACTATGTTTCCTTTTATTTGCACTTATGGAGACTCTGAATGCATGATTCTACCGGTTGGTGTCGATACCGAGCCCAGGTGTAAGTATTTTTTCTGACCTTTGACTAACTAACACGGTTCCTCGCGGAACCCTTTGTCGTTCCCTAGACCGAGCCCGGGTTGGACTGATTAAACCCGGGTCATCGGGACCCTGACTTTGAGTTGAACGAGAGTAGGGCTTTGAACCGTTAGACTTTCGAGAACAGTCTTTAGGCCATGCAATAATCTTCCAGGGGGAATTCGCTCGGGAGCCCGAGAATAGAGACTACCTTTGGACTTTCGAGAACAATCCCCGAGTGGGGGTTTGCTCAGACTCGGGCAATCTGGAAGTTTGAACTTTATCGTAAATAGCCTTAAGGCATTGCAGATAGGTCCCGGACGAGGGTTTACCTGAATTTAGATGGCACCATGGGACCAAGCCCATATGGATGGAGCTTAAATGCTTATTTCCTCGGAGCCTAACTCCTTTTTGATGGAAGTCCTTGAGGTCGGGTACCACCTCGAGGCCTGTAATGATGTCATTGGCTTCTTAGAGCCTAACTTCATTTTGATGGAAGTCCTCGAGGTTGGGTACCACGTCGAGGCCTGTAATGATGTCGTTGGCTTCTTAAAGCCTAACTTCTCTTTGATGGAGGTCCTCGAGGTCGGGTACCACCTCGGGACTTGCAATGATGTTGTTGACTTCTTAGAGCCTAACTTCTCTTTAATGGAGGTCCTCGAGCTCGGGTACCTCCTCGGGACTTGCGGTGGTACAAGGATTTCCGTTCCCAAAACATTACATAGTGTCGCCTAATGTACGATATGGCTGCAAAGCTATCGAGGCGATTACGCCAGCGTAGCTTCCCGAAGTGATATCGGTCAGTGTTTTTGATCGGCTTCTGCGACAGGCCGATCGTCGCCATTTTTTCCATATATATAGGGTTATTTCCGCTCTTTTGGAGATCCCATCATTCTAAGTAGCTACCCTTCTTTTCCTGCGTTAAGCTTTCATCATTTCAGTACCAACATACTTTCTCTGATTCCTGCTTTAGTTCTCTGACTTTGCCATCGCCATGACTGTTACATCGGGGTCTGTCGGGCAAAGAGGGGAGAGCTCCACCTCCGGTATTTGGGACCAACGAGAGCATACCTTGAAGATTACTTCTTTGATAGGAGAAGAGTATCGTGGGTTAGCTAGAAAAGACTGCGGATGGGGGGAGAAAGTAGTGTTACAAACACTTTCCACGGATGAGGGCATCACGGATCATGGCAACGGATTACTAAATGTGTACACGTACCCTTTCATACTAGGACCCCTTGATAGGGTTTTGTTCGACTTCTGTTTAAAGTATCGGGTTACCTTGGCGCAGATCCTCCCGTCATTTTGGCAAATAGTGTTGATGACGAGATTTTTCGCGGAGAAGGCAGGTCTTGAATTTACGCTCAATCATCTTATTAGGTTGTACCAGACCTTTCACCATCGAGGTCTGCTAACCTTGCGATGCCGGTCGACCATGCCCTTCGTTGTCGATAATGAGGAAGAGGGAGATCAGGAGTGGATGAGTCGATTCGTCCGAGTCCGGACCGCTGACATTATCCCCGTGGAGCATATGCTATTCCCTGAGGAATGGAATTATACACATAAGTGGTATATTCTGTACCTTCTCAGTTTAGTTTATGACGAAAGTTGGTTTCGTAACCGTGCCTTCTTTTGTTTTTTTTCTGCAGCGGTTTCATGCATGCCGGGCAACGTTCCTGATCTGCCGGATTGGGTTCGGAAGTTGGCTTGTGATGATCGCAAGTGGCAAGCTTTTTCCTGGGGCAGATGGGAAGCAAAACATCATGGTGCGTGTTGTGCTATTTTTTCCTTTTCCCTTTTTTCATTTGGAAGGGCGCTTTCCGTTTCTGCGTATTAATCTTGCTGTCGTAGGCATCGGAGAGCCTTCCGAGGTGAGGCCGTGTACCTTTGGAGAAGGAGAAAGGTTTCTAGCTTCTGAGCTAATTCAAAAAAGCAAGGGATACCTTTGCATGGCGATGGTGCTCAAAGTGAGGCGAGCCTGGGCCGGGGGCCCAGAGTGGAAGTATCGACTGAGCCAACTGCGCCTGTGGTTTCTGACTTTGGAAAGTTTGTTTCTCCTCCGCTGTCATCCCCTTTTTCCATTGTGCCGAGCAGTCGTGCCTCGGCCGGGGCCGACTTCTTCGGAGTCGAGGGAGACAAGCTAGAGGATGTGTGTTCGACCTTCGAGGAAGCCAAGCGGCTTCACTATGCGGTGTGTTTCGTCATAGGTTTTTCGAGTTTTGTGCCCTCCCTTCCTTATCATGTTTTCCTTCACAGGCTTTTGATTTGCTTAAGTCCGAGCTACTCCACCGTGAGGCCAGGCTTCGGAAAGCTTTGGATGAGGCCAGGCTTTTGATAAGCTTAAGTCCGAGCTGCTCCACTCCTCATACTGTTCTACCAAAGACGCAATGCAACACTTGCCATACCACAAACAACACCCCATTGCTCCTCCCAGAACTCAATAACTCCACAAATGACCACTTCCACACCCACCATAACACCCCCATCTACGTGGAGACCATGCCACTCTCTGCCCAACCCATCTCAGGCACACCCGAGTCTGATGAAAAAGATTTGATCATCAGGAACCTGGCTGAAAAACTTAAGAAATTGACTAGCCGAATCCAGGGCGTTGAAGGAAACAAGGGAATTGAAGGACTAAATTATGAAGATCTCTACATACAGCCCGATGTCGAACTGCCCGAGGGGTACATACCTTCGAAGTTCGAGATGTTTGACGGTACAGGTTATCCAAGGGTCCATTTGAGGATGTATTGTGACAAGTTGGTTGGGGTAGGGAAAGACGAGAGAATCTGCATGAAGTTGTTCATGAGGAGTCTGAAAGGAGATGCGGTGTCTTGGTACATCAGCCAGGATCCAAAGAAATGTTCGAGCGGGGTAGGCATGGCGTCCGATTTCATTGACAGGTTCAGGTTCAACATAGAGAATACGTCGGATGTGTTCTATATCCAGAATCTAAAGAAGAAGCCTACAGAAACATTTCGCGAGTATGCTACTCGCTGGAGGTCCGAAGCTGCTAAGGTCAGACCTGCCTTAGAAGAGAAACAATGAATAAATTCTTTGTCCGGGCCCAAGACCCGGAATACTATGAACGACTAATGATGATCGAGAGACACAAATTTTCTGACGTTATCAAACTGGGGGAACGAATTGAAGAAGGCAATAAGAGCGGTATGGTCACAAACTTTGAGGCCTTGCAGGCTACAAATAAGGTCTTGCAGTCCGGTGGTGTGTCCAAAAAGAGGGACGTAGCAGCTGTGATGGTCGCATAGAGAACCAAATCTCCTATCAAGTACCAAACCTACCCAACACCTCCACTCACATATCAGCCCACTCCGAACTACCAAGCACCCTCACCACCCGCCTATCAACCATCTTCACCTCCCATATATCAGCTTACCTCGCCCAGATATTCCCAACCCGCACATGTCTACCAAACTTATAATGCTCAACCATCCCACTATAAGTCACCTCCTGCCCGTCAGAACATCCCTAGACCCCGACCAAATTTTGACTGCAGGCCTCCCAAACAATATACAGCCATTGCTGAACCCATTGACCAACTATATGAAAGACTCAATGCCGCCGGTTATGTCACCCCCATCCTTGCTACAACCCCTAAGAACCCTTCTCAGTGGGTTAACCCAAACAAGTCCTGTGCATACCACTCCGGCATGAAAGGGCACACCATCAACGAATATCGTTCCTTGAAAGACAAGATCCAGTCTCTAATCGATAATAAGGTTATTGTGGCAAAGGAACCCGCCCCAAATGTCTGCAACAACCCTCTGCCAGACCATAAGGGCGGGAGTATTCACATGATTTAAGTAGAGGATGATTGGGATCCCGAGGTATCCATCGGGTTGATCACGGAGGGCGATGATCCAAACAAGCCAGCAGTTACCCTCAACCCCATCATGGTCCAAATCCAACCATCTGAGGTCATTGAGGTAGATGTGTCTATCCCTCTTGAGTTCGAAACAGCGCCATCAGCAAAAGCACCAGCACCATTTGAAGTTGTAGTTTTGCCACCCAAAGAACATGTCCCATTCGAAGTAAAGGTGGCCGCACCGATCCCAGTGGCGATGTTCGTCATGCCGTCATTCCACACAAAAGCCATACCCTGGGATTACACAGCTGAGGCTAGGAGGAAAGGCAAGGTCAGGTTCGAAGAAACTATTGCAGCACATGTAATGACAAGAACGGGGAGAGTTTATACCCCTGAGTACCTAGCTGAGTCCAGCAAGCAGGCCTCCAACCGGCCACCCGTCATTGAGACAGGTCCGGACGACCTTTGGAGAAAAACACAGGCCAAAGAGTACTCGGTCATCGACCAGCTGAATAAAACACCAGCGCAAATATCCATCCTCTCGCTACTGCAGAATTCCAAGGCACACAAAAATGCTCTGCTAAAGGTGCTAAGTGAAGCCTACGTGCCAAACAACATCACTGGCGGGGAAATGGCCAATATGGTGGGACATGTATTAGAAAACCATAAAATCACCTTCTATGAGGACGAGCTACCACGTAAAGGGCTGGGTCACAACAGAGCCCTGCATATCACCGTACAATGCGAGGACTATTTCATCACCAGGATCCTGGTCGACGGGGGTTCCAGCCTTAACATCTGTCCTCTGGTAACACTCAAGAAGTTGGGCAAAGGGCTGCACGAGATAAAAGAAGGAGAAATCAACGTAAAATCTTTTGATGGGTCTCAGAGGTCCACCATCGGTGAAATTAGCTTGTGTCTGCAGATGGGACCAACCTGGTTCGATGTTGATTTTCAAGTAATAGATGTGCCCGCATCCTACAACTTGCTGCTGGGGCGGCCACGGATTCACACTGCTAGGGCCGTAGTATCAACCCTGCACCAGGCGGTAAAATTCGAATGGAATCACCAGGAGGTGATCATTCACGGTGACGGTAGCAACCCTATATACAGTCGTCAGACCATTCCAGCATTCTGAGGGAGAAGAAAGCTAGGCGTAGAGACCTACCACCACATCGAGCGGGTCAATGCTGCCGACAAAGACAAGTGGTGGGATAACAAGATCGAGAGTATATTGAATTGGAGTGGGTACGATCCTGGCAAAGGACTCGGCAAAAACCTCCAAGGAATAGCTAAACCCATAACACTCAAGAAGCATGGCACCACTTTCGGTTTGGGATACGAATACACTTGGGAAAAGTTCAACAACTGGTCACCACCATGGCATGGTCCTTACTACCCACTGGAGCAGCCGATATCGCACTTAGAATAGACTTTCCAACAGGCTGACGTCGTCTATGGGACGGACGAAGAAGAGGCGCTCGCAGCAGTGAATAACTTGTTTTTAGAAGACAATGATATGGATTGTTGTGTTATCATTGAGGAGGAGGGGCAGGAAGGCCCTTCCATAAAGGCCGTAAGCAGAGGAGCACGCCTCAATAACTCGACTATCAAAACAACCAGAGCCCCGTGAGCCTCAAGGTAGCAAGGGTAAAACAAGCATCATGCACTGTTTTTATTTACTAGATGATTTTCTTTTCGCATCTTTACTCCCGCAATAAGATCTTCAATGTTCAAAGAAGTTATGAAATTTATCAAAGCATTTCGACTTTTTCTTATGAATCAACACTCATTATTATTTTTCTCTCATTACTTTACTTATACAGCATTACTATTACTTATCTTGATGAACCAATGACTGTGACATGCAATGAGACAACGCAACAAACAGACATTGATTCAGAGGAAGATGACATACCAGAGGAAATTGTCAAAGAAGTAGAGAACTTTGAGAACAGAACTAAGTCCAACCTGGACGAGACAGAGATTGTTAACCTGGGAGATGCAGAAAATGTCAAGGAAACACGAATCAGTGCTCACTTATTGCCATCAGAAAAGAAGGAATACACAGAATTTCTAAAGGAATATGAGGACATATTCGCCTAGTCATATAATGACGTGACCGGTCTAAGTACGTCCATTGTGGCTCACAAACTGCCAACTGATCCGACATGTCCACTGGTAAAGCAGAAGCTCAGAAAGTTCAAGACGGATATGAGTTTGAAAATCAACGAAGAAATCACTAAGCAAGTCAAAGCTAAGGTTCTCAGGGTAGTAGAATACCCGACATGGTTAGCTAACATAGTGCCAGTGCCAAAGAAGGACGGGAAGGTCAGAGTTTGTGTCGACTACCGGGATCTCAACCGGGCCAGTCCGAAAGACGACTTCCCTTTGTCGAACATACACATCCTGATTGACAATTGCCAAGCATGAACTGCAGTCATTTGTGGATTGTTTCGCCGGTTATCATCAGATCTGGATGGATTAAGAAGATGCTGAGAAAATGGCTTTCATTACGCCGTGGGGAATGTATTGTTACAAGATGATGCCATTTGGCCTAAAGAATGCAGGGGCTACCTACATGAGGGCCATGACTACCATTTTCCATGACATGATACACAAGGAGATAGAGGTATATGTGGTTGACGTTATCATCAAATCCAAGAAAGCCGCTGACCACCTAAATGATCTGAGGAAGTTTCTCAACATATTACGGAGGTACAACCTTAAACTAAACCCCGCAAAATGTGCATTTGGGGTTCCTGCCGGGAAGTTGCTTAGGTTTATTGTGAGCTGCCGAGGAATAGAACTGGATCCATCAAAAGTCAAAGCCATTCAAGAACTACCACCGCCAAAGAACAAGAAGGACGTGATGAAATTCTTGGGAAGACTCAACTACATCAGCCGGTTTATAGCACAGTCCACAGTCATCTGCGAGCCAATTTTTATGATGTTGAAGAAGGACGCTGCTACCAAATGGACCGATGACTGTCAAAAGGCCTTCGAGAGAATCAAGGAGTACTTGTCGACACCACCAGTCTTGGTCCCGCCTGAACCAGGTAGACCCTTATTACTCTACCTTGCGGTATTGGACGGAGCTTTCGGTTGCGTTCTGGGGCAACATGAACGGGGAGAAAGGAACAGGCCATCTATTATCTCAGCAAGAAGTTCACTCCGTATGAGGCCCGATATTCTCTTTTGGAGGGCACCTGTTGTGCTTTGACTTGGGTTGCTCAGAAGCTAAGGCATTACTTCTGTGCCTATACTACATATCTCATATCAAGGTTGGATCCTTTAAAGTACATCTTTTAGAAGCCCATGCCCACTGGCAAGCTAGCCAAGTGGCAAATCCTGTTGAGTGAGTTCGACATTGTCTACATAACTCAGAAAGCGGTCAAGGGACAGGCCCTGGCAGATCATCTCGCTGAGAATCCCGTGGATGGAGAGTACGAACCTCTAAAAACGTATTTTCCTGATGAAGAAGTATCATTCGTAGGAGAAGATATAGCAGAGTCCTATGATGGTTGGAGAATGTTTTTCGATGGAGTAGCAAACTTCAAAGGAGTTGGCATAGGAGCACTCTTGGTATCAGAAACCGGCCAGCACTATCCAGTGTCCGCCAAGCTCAGGTTTCCCTACACCAACAATATGGCCGAATACGAAGCTTGCATCTTAGGGATCAAAAATGGCCATTGACATGAACATCCAAGAAATATTAGTAATTGGAGATTCAGACTTGCTTATACATCAGGTACGAGAAGAATGGGCAACCAAGAACTCCAAGATACTCCCGTATCTGCATCATGTACTGGAATTGAGAAAGAGGTTCACAAAGACAAAATTTTGACATGTTCCCAGAATCCAGAATGAATTCGCCGATGCATTGGCTACCATGTCATCTATGATACAGCATCCCGATAAGAATTCCATTGATCCCATACTGGTGAAAATTCATAATCAGCCAGCTTACTGTACCCATGTTGAAGAGGAAGCAGACAGAAGACCTTGGTTCCATGATGTCAAGGAATACTTGGCGAAAGTAGAGTACCCGGAGCTTGCCAATCATACCCAGAAGCGCACACTTCGGAGGTTGTCCAACAATTTCTTTCACAGTGAAGGAATCCTATATAGGAGGACTCCGGATTTGGGATTATTAAGGTGTGTCGACGCAAAAGAAGCGTCCAAGCTGCTAGAGGAGATTCATGATGGGACCAGCGGTCCACATATGAATGGTTTTATTTTAGCAAAGGAGATACTCCGGGTTGGTTACTTTTGGATGACTATGGAGACAGATTGCATCCAGTACGTCCAAAAATGCCATCGCTGTCAGGTTCATGCCGACATGATAAAAGTGCTGCCAAATGAGCTCAATATAACAAGCTCACCCTGGCCATTCGCCGCCTAGGGAATGGATGTTATTGGTCCAATTGAGCACACTACTTCAAACGGAAACAGGTTTATCCTAGTAGCCATCGATTATTTCACCAAGTGGGTCGAAGCAACATCTTACAGAGCACTAACTAAGAAAGTCGTGGCAGACTTCGTCCGCGACCGTATTGTTTGTCGATTCGGTATCCCAAAGTCGATCATCACTGATAATGGCTCCAATCTCAACATTGACCTAATGAAAGGTATGTGCGAAACCTTCAGAATTAGCCACAAGAATTCCACAGCCTACAGGCCTCAAATGAATGGAGCTGTGGAGACCGCCAACAAGAATATCAAGAAGATATTGAGGAAAATGATAGAAAAGCACAAACAGTGGCACGAGAAGTTATCGTTTGCTCAATTGGGGTATCGCACCGCAGTCCGCACATCGACCGGGGAAACCCCTATATGCTGGTTTACAGTACAGAAGTCGTCATTCCCGCCGAAGTCGAAATTCCTTCCTTAAGGATCATACAGGAAGCTGAGCTCGACGACGCAGAATGGGTGAAAAGTCGTTACGAGCAGCTAGCTCTTATAGATGGTAAGAGAATGAACGCAGTTTGCCATGGTCAACTCTATCAGAACAGAATGTCCAGAGCCTTCAACAAAAGGGTCAAGCCAAGACAGTTCACACCGGGACAGCTGGTGTTAAAGAAAAATTTTCCGCATCAAGATGAAGCCAAAGGGAAGTTCTCTCCCAACTAGCAAGGTCCGTACATGGTCTAACGGGTTTTGACAGGAGGAGCCCTCATACTCGCAGAAATGGACGGAGATGTTTGGCCAAAGCCGATTAATTCAGACGCGGTCAAGCGCTACTATGTGTAATCTTTGTGTTTTCCCTACACGATATAATTGAACTACGCCTGACCTGATTCCCATTTAAGAAGGGATACATAGGCAGCCCTATGGGTTCGGTCACAATTAAATAAAATTTTCATTTTCCCCTGAAATTGGAAACTGGGGCAGAATTTTAAGGAGGACCCTCAAAATTCCGAAGCAATTTCAGCCGAATCATCGCAAGCAACAGTCAGAATCACCAACCCATTAAACTGGGGCTGAATTTTGAGGAGGACCCTCAAAATTCCATAGCAAGAGAGGTTGCAATGTCCCAAACCACGTCACAGTCGTCGTTCATCTAAAAGCTATTTTCTTTTTTAAACTGTACACTTATGTCGTATTTTTTACGAAATCATGCATGTTTGTTACTAAAATTACCTTGTTTAGCAACGCTACCCCAGTGATACATACAGTATCACCAGATCAAAATAGAACGAGCCAAGCAAAACCAGCGGGGGATACGAATTAACCTTCCCCTTTACAAAACTCACGATTTTTCTTTGGATGCAGGCACTAGGATTATGAAATCATTAAGCATAATGTACACTCACAAGGCAGATCTTGTTCAAGAACACGATTCTCCGAACCATTGCACTAACCAATATTTGTTATTAGCACGCACCCATAATATTTCGTACGTCGCAATGCTCCCTATAATCACCACGCCGCAATCTGCCATCAACTAGGAAAACTCTACTGTCATTTGCTATTTTATTTCAGGCATAAGGCTACCATTCTGCCTTCCGAGACTAAACGTTGTCTCCATCTGCACTTATGCATTGCATAAGGCTACCATTTTGCCTTCCGAGACTAAACGTTGTCTCCATCTACATTTCTGTATTGCATAAGGCTACCATTCTGCCTTTCGAGACTAAACGTTTTCTCCATCTGCATTTCTACATTGCATAAGCCTGCCATTCTGCCTTCCGAGGTTAAGCTCTACCTCTACTGCATTGCATGGCTGAAAGATCGCCACATCTGCATGGCTGAAAGATCGCCTCATACTGCATTTCATGGGCTGAAAGATCGCGTCATACTGCATCTGCATGGCTGAAAGATCGCCTCATACTGCATTTCATGGGCTGAAAGATCGCCACATTTGCATGGCTGAAAGATCGCCTCATACTGCATTTCATGGGCTGAAAGATTGCCTCATACTGCATCTGCATGGGTTAAAGATCGCCACATACTACATCTGCATGGCTGAAAGATCGCCTCATATAGCATTTCAGGGGCTGAAAGATCGCCTCATACTACATCTTCATGGCTGAAAGATCGCCTCATACTACATCTGCACTTCATAGGCTGAAAGATCGCCACATACTGCATCCTTCATGGGCTGAAATATCACCAACTCATCCAAAGGCGTCATCATTCAGAGGCACCATCCTCATAGCCCGAGAACACCATGTCATGGCCTGAGGATCCCTTTCAATCTTTTGCATATCATTATTCAAAGGCATCATGGTTCGGAGGCACCATTTTCATAGCCCGAGAGCATCATTTCATAGCCTGCAAATCCTTTATTACACGCTTCATGGCCCAGGACGTCATCCTAACCGTCCGAAGACAGCATTCATGGTCCAACAAGGAACTTGCATCATCTCTAATTTTATGCACAATATACGCTTGTATTGTTTCTATTTGCAGGTAAAACCGGCATGCAACAGTCGTCCCGGCAGGAGCGATCCCGCTCCAGTTCCCGCAGAATCAAACCTAGCCATTCCTGTAAACCGTCCACTCGACTAGCCTAAGATATTGCGTCCGTTATTGGAAAATACCTCTCGGCATACTCTGTCGACGGATCCAAAACTACATATGGCTTGATTCCTGTAAGACCAGGGATATATAGGCAGCTCAGAAGCCAGGGTGTGGCCTGAACCTCTCCCAAACCGTTGCGTTTGGTCAAAAATGGTCATACTATCTTTACCCGAAAACTCTTTCATCATTCCCGGTGAAGAGGAGCAGCTGTTGACACCCAAATTTTTCCTATATATTTTTCAATATGAAAATATAGCTTCAAACTGGTATATATATGCATATATGCATATATCCAAGTGCTTCATTACTTTTCCTTAATTTTAAAAGATTTTTTTTATCTATTTATTCTCCTATTTTATCCATAAAATTCAGTAATTGTTTTCAAAATTATCATTTTTTGGTGATTCACTTATTACACTTTTTTATCTATGCTAAAATATAGCCCAAGGGAATTTTTGCATATTTTTACAAATTTATTTAGTATTTTTAAAGCTAAATTGCATATAGTTGCAATATTAGCCTCTTTTAAGATTTAACTACATTTATGTTCATAAAATTAAGTTTGGTATTTTTAAATAATTAATTATGTGTCATAAATCATTTTAGTACCATTAATTTATTTCTAGAAACTGTTTTATTATTTTTTTATAAATCAAATAGGAAAAATTGGCTATATAAATGTTAGCCCCATTTTATTTCGATTATAGCCTAAATTGGACCCCAATTTGAATCCCAATTAACCTGGCCCAAATCCTATCAAAACCTCGACCCAATCCCGATTGAAACCGACCAAACCCGATCTCATTAAACCGCCTCTTTACCCGTTCAATCCAAGCCGTTGATCACTCAGATCAACGGCTAAAAATTGCCCTTACCTAAATTAATTCCCAACTACCCCCCAAACCCTTTCATTTGTTACCCTACGCCGCCTCTGCATTCCCCTCATCTCCCAAATCCTCTCTACAACAACATCAAACCCTAGCCACCGCCCCCTTAATCTACCCTAATCTATGGCTTTCCATGGTCGCCTAAGACCTGTATCAGCCTCCTATGGCTTCTATGTGTTTGTTGTTGTGGTCTCATGACCAGATTCTGAACGGGCTTGGTCCAATCCTCGCTTGATGACTGTTCTCCGTTCGTCTCTGACCTTTCTCCGACTAGCCATGGCCATTCGAGTCAGACCTTTAACTTCCCTGTCTAGATCGGTAACTTTCGAAGCCTCTCTCACCTTTTCTGGGTCTTCTGAAACCCTAATCTCTAAGATCCTCTCTGATTTCCTTCAGATCTACTTTAGATCTGTGTTTATCTTGAACTTTTAAACATCTTCTCGATGTTTCTTCAATTTTGCCTTCAAAACGACTCTTTGTCTTTTCCGATTAGGGTTTTTCCTGTTAAGTTATTGCAAAATCTCTTCTCTGACTTTTAACACGCTTAAGATGTGTGCTTGTTTGAACTCTTGCTTGGCTTGTCTGTTTACCACCTTTTAAACTCGATTGATGTTAAAAACCCTAATCACTTTTGATTTTATTCGAGTTTCTGAAGCTATTTGTTAATGTTTGTTTGATTTACTTGTTCGTCATCTTTAAACTCGATTGGTGTTGAAAACCCTAATTTCTTCGGGTTCATTCGAGTTTCTGAGACTATTTGCTAGATATTGTCGGATTTATTTGTTTATCATCTTTAAACTTGATTGATGTTGGAAAACCCTAGTTTTCTTTTGGGTCTATTCGATTTTCTAAACTGCTTGTTCAACTTATTTGTTTATCTTCTTTTAAGCTTGAATATTGTTTAAGAAAACCTATGTCTTTGCGTCGAAACTGCTCGTTTGAATGCCTGACTTGATTTGAAGTTCCTTGTTTCAGCATCTCTTTCCCTTATATGATTCCTCTAATTCTGGGTTCATACTATCTTTGAAACTCGACTATGCTGTGAGACCCTTTGCATGCTCCTGACAGTCTATTTTTCTTACTACTTATTCAAGGAGACCTGACCTACTTGACTATCATGTTTTGAATATTTGCTATCTACTGACTTTGTACTACTATTGTATTTTGTTTCTTTTGCCAATAGCTTGGCCTCGCATGTCTTTTGTTTGTGCATTCTATTTATATGCTGAGGTTCCTTCTTTGACTGATGCTTAATTTTGGGACTGATTTTAAAACTTCCCTTTTTGTGAACTCTAATTTTACTTGCATGTTAAAGTGATTGATCCCTTTCCTTACTTATTACCTTGTTGAATCTTTTTCCCAAAAAAGAAAACACACAAGTGCATCTCTGTACTTGGACTCAATTATGTACTTGATGTTTTACTACTTTCTTTTATGGTAACAATCAGTCTGCCTACAAACTGATCTTTCTTTCCTTCTTTTGAACATGTTAGCCCTATTAAACAAGTAATTCCTCAATTAAAGGGGAATCACTTGGTTGATTGATTCTGATTGCTGATTACTTCCATATTTGCATCGAACTGTATTTACTGCCTTATTTCTCACATGTTTTCAAAACTATAAATACCCACCTCCTCTTCTTGCAAACACACGAACACAATGGATAAAACACTTGAGTTCAGACACACACCTCACTAAAATCTCTCACTTTTCTTTGTCGCTACTTGCATTGCTGCCTTACCTAGCCGGTTGAAAGCCAAGGCTAGGCTGTGGGAAGCTTGCTCATTTTTTCTCTGCATTTGCATCTTGACTGGTATGTTCTAACTAATTTTCAGCATCAGCAACAACATGTTTCTTTACTGTTTCTTTCATCCTTGTTTGTCTCATGTTTGTATTTAACCAAGTTTCATTATTAAGCATGCTGAAGTCTGCCTTTCTGTTCTGAATTAATGCTTCTGTTAATTACTTATCATGGCTTGATAACCTTAAATCCCCATCCCCAATGTGTTGGTATCTGTGGTTGGTTTGGGGCATGACAGCATTGAACATTGTTGTGCATGACCCAAACTTGATCCCCCTGGGATCATAACCTCCATGTTTCCTCTAGTTGTTGTGTTTTCTGGTTGGCTTATAGGCATGCCAGCACCTTCTATTGCTGTGCATGCCTAAAGCTGACCGCTGCCTAAGTACATAGGCTCCTTGCAATGGATCCTCAACCTCTGCCCCCTTTGTATGAAGTTATTAACTCTGTGTTTTACTAATTACTGTTTCCCTATCACCCTTTACCCCTCTCTTTTATCCCCTCAGTTTTAAAACTCTATTCCTGCATTTCCACTATCTTCTTAGACTTAAGTTCTGCCCCTCTTGTGTGAGCCTTGCCTTGGGACCCATGAGCTCCCTCTGCTTGGACACATAAGGGCTGGCCCTTCCATACTGCACTCTTCTCTATGTGGTTCTACGAACCTGGGTGTAAGCATTGCCCAGGGTCCCTTGAGACCCTTAGGGAACTCTGACACACCCAGGTCCGAGAAAGGCTTTGAAACAAGTGGTATTTGAGGTGTTTTGTTCCATAACTCAGAGAGGAAGTCAGAATCAAGCTTCCTATGGTTGTACTTTCCTTTTTTTGTATTTTCTCGATGTAATTCAGCAACTGGTCTGTAACAATTTGTAATAAACATTTGGGGTTGGCTAGTGAAAAAGGGATGGGTAATTATGCATGCTCAAGGGTAGAAAACATGCCCATAGGAATTGTGTTTTGAATGATTCAATTCTGCATTTAGAAAGCATGCCTATAGGATTGTTTTACATCCCGCTTGTTCAATTCTTCATTTTAGACACCATGCCTATAGGGGTTCATTTAAAATTCTGCATGTTCAACTTCATACCTAGATAACCTGCCTATAAGACTTTATTTTAAATTCTGCACGCTTGTTACCACTTAGACATCATGCTCTAGGATCTAAACGGCTATAAACGGGTATCGTGTTTATAATGTTAAAATCAGTATAATGTATAGAAATCATGTCTATACGAATTAGAATCAGTAACCCTAGACATGCCTGTAGGAGTTAAAACCAGTAATAATGGATATCATCATCTGCAGAATCTGAGACTAGTCTAATTTAAAAATCAGTCTATTCTGAACCAGTTTTTAAGTAACTCAATCTCCCTATTTAACACGGTTTAGCAAGCATACCTATAGGATTTCAAACCGCTCATTTTTAAGTTTGTTATTGCTTTGCCACATCTTAATCAGTAATAGATACCATGCTCATAGGATTCTACCCTAAACACTTAGGCAAACCTTAGGTAATAACAATAACTAAAGCCGAGCCCGTTTCTGTTAGTAATTGCTACAACCAGCAGGCAGGCCTGATTCAGACTTCTTATCTGAGTTATGTAATAAATTGGTCTGCTTCAACAACTTAAACTCCCCTATTGCCTTAATATTTTCAGACCCTGCTTGTTGTTAAAGTCATGCTATTGATTTCTTTGTTTGAGGAGGTATATATGAGCCATCACTATTTATGTGCTTCCCCTGTTATTGTGATGTCCTATATGTTTTGTATGTCGCCTTAGATTTTTCACCTTTGACACCTCAAAGTCTGCCTAATATCCCTCCCTTTTTGGATTAGTAGTCCTAAGTGCCTCCAGGACTGATAGGATTGGGACGGGTAATAGCATGCAATAGTGGCCGAGACCAATCCGCGCTTTAGTACCTTAATGGGTGGGAAGGGTAGATATGGATATGATGACCGGTGCGCTAATGCCACGTGTAGCCCCTCTTTTGAGGAGTGATTACCGGGTATTGCATTGATGTGATCCATATTATAAATAAACCTAGGACCCCTTCCCCTCTCTTTCTTTGTCTTTAAAGTATTATGACTTCTTTGCAAAATCAGCCTTTTAATAATTGCTCTTTCAAATTCTGTTTACTTCCAAGCATTTGTGTATTAAAATCCCCTCTTATTTGAGCCTTATCTGCTTAAATGTTAATTGCACCAAATTCACAAAGAATTGTCTAGCCAGGAACCACACTAGTGGATCCTGAGGGTGCCTAACACCTTCCCCTTGGGATAATTTCAAGCCCTTACCCTATCTCTGGTTATCAAAATGTAGTTGTAGTTGAACCTTGTAGGTGTCCTAATGCACCATAAATCATTAGGTGGCGACTCTTCTAAAATGCAAAACCCAGTTCCCAAAAGGAACGAGTTGTCCCATATCCCAAATGTCATTAACCCGATTCTCCCGACGCGAGGAGGGAAAAAAGGGGGCGCGACAGCATGGCGACTCAAGTATAAGGGCATCTAGTAGAATACACAAAAGAATAAATCTATCCTACTGTCTGAACTAGAATAGACACCCAAAAGTACAGAAAGACTCCATCACGCTGTTGGGCGGCATAGGAAAGGAGCAGCTCACCGTGGAATCTCGGACTACGATCAAGCGTGCGCACCAGACTGGTAACCAGATGTACCTGCCACAGATCTTGTACAATTAAGTACAAAAGCGTAGTATGAGTACATAAACAACATGTACCCAGTAAGTGTCCCCGTCTAATCTCGAAGAAGTAGAGACGAGAGGTTGACTTGACACTTACTAGGGTCAATTAATATAAGAAAGTGTTATACTACGCAACGATGTCACGGTTATATAGCAATTTATAGCATGGAGTGATAAGTCATTCCCTAGATAATATCATAGTTAGCCATTTACATTTCAAAAAATTTAGCAAGACAAGTCATGAATATGAATTCACATAGATAACATGCGCATATTATGCCGAGGTCGTATGGCCCGGTCCAACATAAAAAGAAACGTGCACTGCCAAAGGGTCGAATGGCGCGAACCATAGATGCAGCTCTTTCTACCAAGTCGATCGGCCCGATCCACAAATATCAATCATCATCAAGAAGGCACATAAGGCAGAATCATAGTCAAATAAATTCATACGAGTTATCAAGTGAGTACATGCGTTCTTAAACATTGTTTCCAACTTCTAACAAGTCCTAAGTGATCTCATTAATATGAAAGGGTATAGACATTTACAAACATAGCATGATAAGGGTCCTAAACTACCCGGACAATTAACATAGTAGTAGCTACGCACGGACTCTCTTCACCTCGTGCATACGTAGCCCCCACAATTAGCAACACATGATTAATTAACTCACCTATGGGGACAATTCCCTCTTGCAAGGTTAGAAAGGAGACTCACCTCGCTCCAAAGCGTACTTTCCGGTCCAAGCTTAAGCTCAAACCTTCAATTTGGTGCCAAAAACTCCAAAACTATCCAAATAGCGTAGAAACTAATCAATATAGGCTTAAAGGTTCATATCCCAACCACTAGGGTGATTCCCCAACCCAAATTACAAGATTCCTAAAATTCGACCCCGAGCCCATATGCCCGGATTCCGGAAATTTTTGAAGAAAGTTGTTACCCATATCCTAAGAATCAATAATATATAATTTCTACTCCATTCCATAACAAATTTCATGGTTAAATATTTTTTTATTAAAACCCTAGGCTTTATTCAAATCCCATGAATTTTTACTAATTTTGTGTGTTAATCTACCCAAAACCCAAGTATTAAACTCACATTAAATAGAAATAACTTACCTCACAATGCTAGGTTGAAATCCCCTCTTTGAAAGCTCCCAAATCGCTCCAAGTGTAGAGATAAAATAAAATAAATGGTCATAGTCCCGTTTTTAAAAGCTGTGTCCAGGCCTCTAATGTCGCATTTGCGACATCAGGTACGCAAATGCGAAGTCGCAATTGCGAACTGGCCCCCCTCCTGCCTTGATAGCAAATGCGATCCTAGGGTCGCAAATGCAGACCCTGCTGGGTTCGCAAATGCGAAGAAATAGTCACAAATGCAACGACTGCCCACAGCCTGGCTTCATCGCAAATGCGATAACATCCTCGCAAATGCGAGGTTCGCAATTGCGAACATTTCCTCGCATTTGCGAGACCTGCAACATTTCATAGAAACACCATAAAACTTAAAACTGAGGCGTTTTTCACCCCTAACCCATGCCCGAAACTCACCCGAGCTCTCGGGGCTCCACTCCGAACACGCACACAAGTCCAACAACCTTGTACAAACTTGCTCGAGTGATCAAATTGCCAAAATAACATCTAAAACTATGAATTCAACTCCAAAACGCATAAAATCCTTAAGAACACTCAAATTCCTGTTTTTACAACCGGACGTCCGACTCACGTCAAATCAATCCCGTTTCTCACCAAATTTCACAGACAAGACTTAAATATTATATTGGACCTGTACTGGGCTCCGGAACCAACATACGGGCCCGATACCAACATGATCAAACATTATTAAATTCTTTAAATTCTTAGAATTTCAGTTTAACAATATTTAACAAAAATTCATTACTCGGGCTAGGGACCTCAGTATTCGATTTCAGACGTACGCGCAGGTCCCATATTTTCCTACAGACCCTCCGGAACCATCAAAATGCCAATCCGGGTCCGTTTACTAAAAGTGTTGACCGAAGTCAAACTTGGCTTTCTAAGCCAACCTTAAGGAACTAAGTGTTTCGATTTCAACCCAAACTCTTCCAAATCCCGAACCAACTATCCCCGCAAGTCATAAATAAGTTAAAGCAAGTGCGGAAAGTCTTATTTAGGGGAACAGTGTTCTAGAAGGCAAAACAACCATTCGGGTCGTTACAGTTTCCTCGTTAAAAACCATGCCCAAAAACCCAATTGGAACAAACACTAGACAAAGGAAAAAAGAGTGCAGCACATACTTTCAGTACAGGCGATGTTCATCAGAAATAGTATCTCTTGAGATGCGCCACGTTCCAGTTGCTTGGAAACTTTTCTCCATCTTTATTCTCCAACTCGTATGAACATTTCCCGGTGATAGTTGAAACCCGATAGGGGCCTTCCCATGTTGTACCTAGCTTCCCTGCATTGAGCTCACGGGTATTTTGAGTTACTTTCCTTAGAACCATGTCTCCCACTTTAAAATAACAGAGGTTGGCTCTCTGATTATAATATCTTTCTATTCTATGCTTTTGAGTTGCCATCCTTATATGCGCCAAATTCTATGCTAATCAAGCAACTCCAAAGTGACCAGTATTAATTAGTTATTTTCTTCTTTATTTGCATGGAAGTATCTCAAGGTAGGCTCCCCTACTTCCACCGGGATCAAGGCTTCTTCTCCGTACACAAGGGAGAAAGGAGTCTCTCCTGTGCTCGATTTGGTCGTTGTTTGGTACTCCCATAGTACTCTAGGAAGTTCTTCAGGCCATATGCCTTTATCCGCTTCCAATATCTTTTTGAGATTTTGTATAATCACTTTGTTCGTTGACTCCACTTGACCATTTGCGCTTGGTTGGTAGGGCGAAGATGTGATCCTTTTGATTTTCAAGTTTTCAAGGAACTTCATGACCTTTGCACCTATAAATTGTGGCTTGTTGTCGCAGGCTATCTTTTGGTATCTTAACCCTGCAAATTATGTTTTCCCACAAGAAATCCACTACTTCATGTTCACCGATGTTTTCATAAAGACCTGCTTCAACCCACTTAGAAAAATAGTTAGTGAAAATCAAAAGAAACCTTACCTTTCCCGGGGCCGGTGGCAGTGGTTCGACGATATCCATTCCCCACTTCATGAACGGCCATGGAGACAATACCGAGTGTAATGGTTCTGTTGGTTGATGCACCAATGGTGCGTAGCGTTGACACTTATCATATTTTTGAACAAAAGATTTCCATTCGATGCCAGTAATATCTTTCTCTTACCAACTTTAGTACCAAGGATTCTGTGCCCGAATGATTTCCACAGATACATTTGTGGACTTCTCGCATAACATAGTTTGCTTTGGAGGCTCCCAAGCATCGGGCCAATGGGCCTTGGAAAGATTTCCTTGACAATTGGCCTCCTTTAATAACATATCGTGCTGCTTTAGCGTGCAGCGCCCGGGATGCCTTATGATCCTCAGACAACTTTCAGTGCTCAAGGTAATCAATGATCTCATTCCTCTAGTCCCAGACCAAATTAGTCAGGTTTATCTCGTAATAGTTATCCATGTCCAAAATTGAGTGCATAAGTTGTACGATCGTACGGACTCTGATCCCTTCATTTCCGTCGATGAGCCAAGGTTAGCTAATGTGTCCTCTTCTGCACTGTCTTCCCTCCATTTTATATTCTGTGTCAAATTCACTAATTTTGACGGCCCATTTGGCCAGCCTACACGAGATTTCGGGCTTATAAAAGATATTCCGTAGGGTAAAGGTGGTCACCACTGCTACCGGATGACATTGGAAGTAAGGCCTTAGCTTCCGAGCGGCGACTACGAGAGTTAAAGCCAGCTTCTCCAAATGTTGGTAGCGAGTTTCTTCTCCCGGTAACATTCTACTAACGTAATAAATGGGAGATTGCGGACCTTCGTCCTCATGGACTAAAACGACGCTTACCGCTACCTCTGAGACTACTAGGTAGATTAACAATTTTTCACCTTCCTCTGACTTTGAAAGTAACGGAGGGCTTGACAAGTACCTTTTTAAATCCCTCAAAGCCTACTGGCATTCCGGGGTCCATTCGAAGTTGTTCTTCTTTTTGAGTATGCCAAAGAAATGATGGTTTTTTTATATGATCGGGAAATAAACATGCTCAAAGCGGTCAATCTCCATGTGAGCCTTTGAACCTCTTTTACACTTTATAGCTGGTCCAGGATGTCTTTGATGGCTTTGATTTTATCGGGGTTAACTTCAATCCCCCTTTGTGACACCAGAAATCCTAGAAACTTGCCGGAGTTGACCCCGAATGCGCACTTCTCGAGGTTAAGCTTCATGTTATGCTTCCTTAGGATGTCAAAAGTTTCTTGCAAGTTCCTAAGATGATCACCTGCATTCAAAGACTTAACAAGCATATCGTCTATATAAACTTCCATGGTTTTCCCTATCTTATTTTCAAATATCTTGTTTACGAGCCGTTGATAAGTGGCTCCGGTGTTCTTTAGCCCGAAGGGCATCACATTATAGGAATATGTGCCGAAATTCATTATGAATGAAGTTTTTTCCTGATCCTCCGGGTTCATCTTAATTTGGTTGTACCCAGAGTAAGAATCAAGGAAACTCATTAACTCATGCACAGCAGTTGCATTAATCATTTGACCGATGTTTGGCAGTGGAAACTAGTCCTTTGGGAATGCCTTATTCAAGTCCTTATAGCTTGCACACATAAGAAATTTATTGTTCTTCTTCGGAACTACTACTACGTTAGCTAGTCAGTCCGGATATTGTACCTCTTGAATTGGACGGATATCAAGTAAGCAAGTTACCTCTTCTTTGACGAATTTATTTCTTGCCTCAACAATAGTACGTTTCTTTTGCCTCAAGACGGGGATTCAATCCTCAATCCTTATCTTTGACTCGTACCGACTGTGAACACCCGCCCAAGTCGTCACATGGAACTCAAGCAAGCTTTCCTTCAATTTCCCCGAAGCATCAGAACTTCTCGGATTCAAACCCTTGGTGAATGCTTTAGCCGCCCATTCATCCGGAGTCGGGAGTAACATCCATTCCTTCTTGAACCAAGTTACAAATCCCCGCAGCAACTCGGACTCTCCTTGTGCAATTCTAAAAGTATCGGCCTTTCAAGCATGTACCTTTCTGGCCCCAGCATGGGCCATAATAAAATGTCTGCGAGCATCTCAAAAGAATCTATGGAAAGTTCAGGCAAAAGCGAATACCACGTCAAGGCTCCATTCATGAGAGTCTCTTCAAATTTCTTCAGCAACACCGATTTAATCTTGTGGGGAGATAAATAGTTCCCCTTCACCGTAGTTGTATAGGTGGTGATATGCTCCTGAGGATCTAAAGTCCCATCATAATTCGGCATGTCCGGCATTATAAAGAACATCGGGATCAGCTCTGATGTCACACTTGGTTTGTACGGCAATTGAGTATACTTCTTTGAGTAAAACTCTTTCAACAATGGTGGTGCACCAGGGTTTTGATCCATGGAGGTGTTCACTTCCCTCATAAATCGTATGAGTTCACTTTTGAAGGGATCCGCTCCCCTCGGTCCCATCGAAGCCGACCTCGCCCCTCGGGGTATTGTTGTTTACCCTCTTCATTGTTTGATTTGCGAGAGCAACAGGAGGAACCAGACCTCGTCCGTTCACGTTATTAGAAGCACCAAATAACGCCTGCTTTAGCTCTGTCATAACATTATCCTGTCGTGTGAGATAGCCTAGAGTGACCTCTTGCTGCTCATGCAGGACCTTTACCACTTCAACTACATGCTCCCCTTCAGCATCATCAAGACTCGCCTCCTGAACATGTCGCGGGTACCGCCTGCAGTGGACCGCCGTGGCATCGTTCCCCTCATTGTAGGTATCACTGATTGAATCCTCGTGCTGAGGCTAGTTTCCTTAGGCCTCAAGATTGTGTGTGTTATTAACACCATTATCTACCAGTTTCTATGATATTTTGCTAAGAACAAATAATCAGAACATGTTAGTAAAAGAGGCAAGGGCCAACTTAATTACACCACTGTCTAGGCCCCACGGTAGGCGCCAAACTATTTACCCGTAAAACGGTACAGTTGAATTTATACGTGGTTTATAGACATGTGAACTAATTTGATCCTAAAATAATAGATGAATTATATAAATATGCAATACTTAGCCTTGAGATGGAGATCAAATAGCAGAAATAATAGTTCCGGGAGCAAGGCTTCCGAGCACAACAACAATGAAATAAAAAGCAAGAAGATAAGATTATATTAAGCTACGAATAGAGTGTACCGTATGTTTGCCAAAAAATTCATGTCCTTTACAATGATAATAGAGCTCGCTATTTATAGTTGCACCTGTTGTTTTATACGTCAATACCACACAAGAGGGGGGGTGATTTGTGTGGTACCCAATTTTCGCTTAACTTGATTATAGAAGGACCTGGTTCTTCTATGTGTTCCAACTACTACTGTCGCGGAATAATAACTATAGAAAATAAAGAACACAGAGATTTTACGTGGAAAACACCTGGCTCAAAAGGTGAAAAAAACCACGACCTACCTTCCAATAGGATATTCCCAAACTCTCCACTAAAATCACTGAGCCAAAAACTGTATTTACAAAAGCTCTTTTGTAAACCTAGGATTAACTCTAATCCTGTTGTGGCACACAGTCTCAACTGTTGCGACAACTTCAAGTTAACTCTAACTTGAAAACTCTAAGTACCTAATACAATTTCATCTAAATAAGCTGAAAGGTACAATGTAAAATCACCAACTACAATTGAACTAGAATAAAAGATAGACTTTTGGAACTGGTTCTTCTATCTGATTCAAGTTGCTTCAGGATTGCACGCTTGAATTACACATAAGTTTCTTCCAAAATTGCCTTGCTATTTTGCTCTCAATTCACGTTTTACTTCTGTTTATGTGCATTACCTATAAAAGAGAACAACACTAATATTTAAGGAGTTAGCAATTAGAGATTGACTAGGATACAGACGCTACTCTTCCATGGTGGAAGAGTTCTAGTTGATCTCATACTCTAACTTTATCCTTTTCCTAAACCGTGTTCTCTTTGTGTAAGGAGTCTTTCTCCTTATCCAATATGCAACATGTTCGATCATGATCGGGAGATAACACTTCTGATATGTTAGGTTTATCTCCTTCACGTGCATCTCACATGCTTGAGTTGATTATAATTGTGCTTCACAAGATGGACCTAGTCCATGTCTGAGTTCCTTTGTCAGTCTTCAAAACATCACCTTTACTTGGGCCAACAAATTCCCCTTTTTGATGATGACAAACTCTGTGCTTCTCACTCACTTAGGCCCTGTCAGAACTCAGCTTATTCCTCAATACAAAGTTAGAAAAAGTTACTTATCATCAAGGACCGGGTTCATTAAGTTATAAACATCACTTATTCAGAATATTCAAAGCACAATATCTCTTCCCCCTTTTGGCATCATCGAAAAGTTGCATAAACAAAGTGTGAGTCCTAGAATTTTAACAATTACTCATGGCCACTGGGGCAACTGCAAGTGCAATCATGGATTAATCATCAGTAATCAAGCAAACATTTCAACTATCAAGGAAATATTAACAATCAACAAGAGCAAAAACAGTAGATATCATTGATAGAAGATATGTTGCTACCACAATCCACAACAAGAAAGCAAAAATATTCAAACATGAGCAAAAGAAAGAGATCAATGTCAGGTTACTGACACAAGTTAGAAGATGGAAGGCTAAAAGTTCTAAGCTTGGGGGAGCCATAGAGCGGTTTGTTGTTTGGGCTTGGTAGAGAGTTCACGAATATTTTTAATATAGTGCCATCATTCTTCTCCTTTTGCCCTTGGTGAGCTCATAAATCTGAGAGCATCCCTCCAGATCAATATCAACCTCTGCTAATAGCGAGCCTTCAGCCTAAACTATCTCAGCATACCTGCCCTACTTTCCTGACTAAGCCCTGACTTACTATATGATAGGTGTCGTTCGTTGATTGAACCAGGTTCATTGGGGAATGGCACTAAAGATAGTCACAACAATCAACAGTATTTTATGCCTAAAAGGTTCCTTGCTTGTGGCCATTTTCCCAACTTTTCAGAGGCACCCTTGCATCGATCCAGACAGTGTCAAGATAAATCCATAAGAGGGTGGCGATGGCCTGGAGGCCATTGATAACCACGTCCAGTTTACTTGATGGATGAATAAAGGGCCAGTTATTTATCTTCACCTTTCAAGACACTCATCAAATACTAAAGTCCAGTATATGTTAAGCAATGTGCCTTCTTGTCACTGTGTTTGTGGATTGTGTTGTGAATTTTGTGTTGTGGATTCATTTCACTCTTGTGCAGCAACTTTGCCTCATTCCACTTCTACAAACATCACAGAATCTTGCTAGTATTTCAAGGCAGAAGAAGGGAAATCCAGACTGGGCATCATTGCAGTGTAGCTCATCCATAATCTCTCAGCGAGGAATGTCAAGAATCTCACCCAGTACTCTGTATCGAAGGTCACCTGAACTCTCTTTCACTTGGAGCTTGGTAACACTCCTACCTTCCCACTTCTGCATTAACCATCGAATTCAAATGTTTCATTTTAAGCTAGCCTTACAGCATCCTTTGAAAGGACCAAGTGTCTTCCAGCCCTGAGTGGCTAGTGCATCAAGCAACAAACCATTCCTGAGTTCCACCACGTTCTTTCGCAGTCCTACCCTTCAGAATTTTTTCTTTTGCAAACCTGTGGCAAGCTTGTGCCTGTTCACAAGTGCATCAGACTCAACACTAGTGACTATCCTTACTGCACCCATACCATTCTCATCCATCAGCAACTTAACTAGTATTTGTTTTTTCACCTACAGAACCTTGTCCTTTTTGCCGATGAAGATATCAGCAGCCTTAAGACGCTGAATGGAGACTTCTTGTGAAGAAGTACTTGGTCTTTTTAGGCTTGGGGTATGAACCTCCACAGTTTGTACATGTTTTCATGATAGAACATGTTATCACTCTCCTCAAAACTTCACAGTCTCAGAAGGCTCTGCAACCTTAGTTTTTTCCTTTATATCCATACTCTTTCTTCCTTGCTTTCAGCCAAAGCTTTTTGTAATCACTCCTCACTTGACTTTCACCATACTTCTTGTGGCTATCAACGCTTTGGCAAGTAGGAATTTTAGACAGCTTGGTTGGGAGACGAAGTACTTTCTTTTCTTGAAGGTTTGGCAGTGTTGAGGCTATATTTGTGTTGTGGTCTCCCTTTTATTTGGATCATAGGCTAAGCACCACACTTTCTCAGAAGGTCTTGCTAGGTCTGCTCAATCAATAACAGGTTCATCTGCCTTGAACTAAACTATCAAACCTTTGCATGCCGCTCTCCTGCAGACCACTTCCCAGTCTTCTTGCTACTATTTTTCTCAGTTGTCAAACCCAGAATAGCTGGTACCACAATATCAGAAGTGGTAAAGGAACCAGCCACTTCTTTCCTTTCACCCCAACATTACTCTACGCACACCGTACACTCTTCTTTTCTTTTCACCCTTTATTTTTTAACCAGCTCTCTTCTTGACTCAGGCAATTCGACATTGTCGTAATAAAACAACCAAAAAACTATATTGTCTACATTCTCATACCAAAATAGAAACATACCTCAAAAGAGAGTGTTTGAGCTTCTAAGTCAGAAGAACAGTTCCTTCCCCCTCCACTCGCAGATTTGAACGAATCACGGAGTTCCTCTAAATCTTGGGCTTGGTTTGCCTTTAATTTTTTTTCAAATTTCCTTGAAAGAGCTACATAGTTGCCACCCGTTTTGCGAAAGCCAATTTTCACTCGCCTTCGCTCGGTTGAGGGTTTGTGCTGGGTGGATGGAGGGGTTGGATGAATCAGAGGGGGTAGGTTGTGGAGGGGTGCCTAGGTTTCTTGAGGGCTTGACATTGGTTAGTCTGCCTTTTGGAAGAGAGACGCAATTTGAGAATGAAACAAGAAATTTCGACGGTTTTAGAGATTTTGAGAGTGGACAGAGGGTGATGATGGGTTGTTAAAAGAGAGAAACTAAATTTAATGACTAACGGTAGCTTTTGCAGATCACAATTTAAGAAGCAATCAACCTGAAATTCCAGGTTGACTGAGCGGTTAAGCTTCCCTAAGATATTAGGCATTTTTGTGGTAAGAATTATAGTTAGAGACGGAACTGTTCAAAAACATAACGGATAGGATTTTCTAAATGTTTTTTGAACATTAGGTAGGACATTTTGCTCATGATTTAAATATATTATATTTCTAATTGTGCAGAGTATAGAAACATACCTCGTTATTCAGATGAACCAATACTGATGAACCAGTTTCTTTCCATTTAGATCCTCTTGATCATGCCTCAATTTACTACAAAATAGAAGAAACTTTAATTTAGAGATCAGTGAGTCTATCAACACATGGTCAAGCATATACATTACAGGTATGAAAACTGAGTAAAAATTAATCATAGAATATTAACCAAGTACGCAGATTTCTAGCCAAATAAAATATTTTTTTTCGTTGTGCATTCTGAGCTGGTCCCATTAGAGATGATGCTTATCATCCCTAATTATAACAATGTTTCCTTTCAATGCTTTCTCTACTCAGTGCTTAGTAAAGATGTCAGCATTGTTTTCATCAATAGCACAGAATTCTACAGTAATCAATCCTTTCTCATAGTTGTCCCTTAAAGAAGTGATGTCTAATATCTATGTTTTAGTCCTCTTTATGATGAAGCTGGGTTCTAGTCATATGATAGCACTAGTGTTATCACAAAAGATAGGGATGCAACCAACTTCAATGCCAAAATCCATCAGCTGATGTTTGATCCACAGCAGTTGAGCACAACAAGAGGCACGCAGCAACATACTCAGCCTCAGCAGTGGATAAAGCCACTGAATTCTGCTTTTAGTGGCCCATGATACCAGAACAATGAACCAAGAAAAATGAGCCATACCTGAGGTGCTTTTCCTATCCACAAGGAAACCTGCATAGTCAGCATCAGCATATCCTACTAGATTAAAGTTTACTACCTTTAGGGTACCAAAGGCAAAGGTCATAAGTGCCTTTCAATATCTCAAGTATCCTCTTTGACAGCAGTCAAGTGGGATTCCTTAGTATTTGCCTGAAAACGAGCACAAAGCCCTACACTGAAAACAATGTTAGTCTAACTAGTAGTAAGATACAGAAGTGAACCAATCATAACCCTATACAACTTCTGATCAACAAATGAACCAAAGTTCATTCTATGTCTAATTTAGTAGCTGTTGCAATGGGTGTGTCTATTCTTTTGACTCATCTATTTAAACTTCTTAATCAACTCTTTGCATACTTCTGCTGATGGATCATGATTCCATTTGGGTTTTGTTTTGATCTGTAAAACCTATGAAGAAGTTAAGTTCACTCATCATAACTCATCTTAAACTCACTTCCCCATTAATTTAGCAAATTCCTTAAAGTTTTTCAGTGGTTGCCCACAAAAATTATGTCATCGATATATATTTGTACTACTGAGATCCTAGACCTTTTTTCCGTCAAAGAAATAGAGTGTTGTCCAATCTTACCTCTTTTGTATCCATGTTCAAGCATGAATTTGGATAGGCGTTCATACCATGCTCTAGGAGCCTGCTTCAGTCCATATAGGGCCTTGTCCAGTTTGTATACGTGATCTAGACACTCCTTACTTTCAAACCCTGGAGGTTGTTTGACAAAGACTTCTTCCTTTAAGTAGCCATTTAGGAAGGCACTCTTCACATCCGTTTGGACAAGGGTAAATTCCATGTGTGCTGCAAAGGCTATGGGGAGTCTTATTGTCTCCAGTCTTGCAACTGGATCAAAGGCCTCATCATAATCTATGCCTTCCTCTTGGCTATAACCTTGGACCACCAATCTTTCCTTGTTCCTTGTAACCGTTCCATCTTCATCAAGTTTGTTTCTAAAAATCCATTTAGTGCCAATGACTGATATGTCCTTGGGTCTTGTGACCGGATGCCACATTTGACTTCTTTCAAACTGATTGAGTTCATCTTTCATTGCATTCACCCAGTCTTCATCCTGCAAAGCTTCAACAACATTTTTAGGTTCAATAAGAGATAAGAATACATCAAAAGCATACAGATTCTTTAATTGAGATCTGGTTTTAACTCCAGAAGTTGGGTCAGTAAGGATGTTCTCAATGGGATGAGAACTTTGATACTTGTAAGGTTTCACAACCAACTGATTTCTGTTTGGAGTTTCTCCCATGTTCTGTTGCTGAGGAACAGGATCATGGACTGGTTCCATTTGGAAATTTGATTCACTTCTTCTTTGTTCAGTTCCCCCTATCAGGTTGCCCTGGATGGAAGAACTTGTTCCGTCACCTGTTCCTTCTTTTGGTGCAGCTTCACTCAATTCTTTTACCAGCCCAATAGCTTCATCTTCATGTTCATGTCTCTTAGAAAGAATGTTAGTTTCATCAAAAACTAAATGTACACTTTCTTCTACACACAAAGTTATTTTGTTGTACACTTTATAAGCTTTGCTATGTGAAGAATATCCCAAGAATACGCCCTCATCACTTCTCGGATCAAACTTACCTAGGGAGTCCTTTCCATTATTGTGCACAAAGCACTTGCATCCAAATGCCCTAACATGGGATATATTTGGTTTTCTCCCTTTAAGTAACTCATAGGGAGTCTTCTCTACAAGAGGTCTAGTCATGCACCTATTGATGATGTAACATGCAGTATTTACAGCCTCTTCCCAGAAGCTACGGCATAGTTTACTAGAAAGAAGCATAGTCCTAGCCATATCTTCAAGAGTCCTATTCTTTCTTTCAACTACTCTATTTGGTTGAGGAGTCCTAGGGGCCGAGAAATTATGATCTATACCATGCTCATCACAAAATTCATTAAACTTAGCATTTTCAAATTTATTTCCATGATCAGACCTAATTGATGCAAGTAGATTACCTGGTTGTTTTTGAGTTTTTCTAACAAAGGCAGTAAACATGTCAAATGCTTCACCCTTAGATGTTAAAAACGATACCCAAGTAAACCTAGAGTAATCATCAACAAGCACCATCACATATTTCTTACCACCTCTACTCAATGTTCTCATTGGACCACAAAGATCCATATGAACCAGTTCAATCGACCTGGTCGTGCTTACCACTTTCTTGCTTTTAAAAGAGGATCTTACCTGCTTCCTCCTTGCACAAGCCTCACAAACTTTGTCTTCCTTAAACTTGATGTTAGGAAGCCCTATCACTAGGTCCTTGGAGACTAATTTGTTGAGTTGATTCAGACTTGCATGACCAAGTCTCTTGTGCCATAGGAGGGGATCATTGTCCAACACACTCAAGCAAGTGAGTTCATTTTATGAAGAGTGGACAAATCTACAATGTAAATATTGTTAACTCTTTTTCCCTGCAAAACAATCTTGTCAGTGATAAGATTAATTAATTTGGTAGAGGTAAATGCTACAAGATTACCTCTGTCACACAGTTGTGACACACTGATTAGGCTATATTTCAAGCCATCTATCAAGTAGACATTCTCAATGGAATGTGAGTCTGTCTTACCTACCTTTCCAACCCCAATGATCTCACCTTTCTTACCATTTCCAAAGGAGACATTTCCTCCTTTGAGGTCCTCAAGTGAAAGGAATTGGTTCTTGCTACCAGTCATATGTTTTGAGCAGCCACTGTCCATGTACCATATATGGCTGCTCCACTTCACTTTGACCTACAAAAGAAAATAAGGGGTTACTCTTAGGAACTCAAACTAGTTTAGGTCCCTTTCTATAGGCAAAATGGTGAATTAAATTTTTTTTAGCCCGTCCTGGCATACTATTTTTCCTTTGAACAAAGGTTTTGTTCTTTTGACTGGCCTTTTCTTTTGCATTACATTCACTTTTAAAGTGACCAGTCTTACCACAGTGTGTGCAGATTTTGTTCTTAGGAAGTGTGATATACTTGCTTTTAGGATCCCACTTAGATGCAGGGGTTCCATAGCCAAGTCCTCTCTTATTGCTACTGTGATGTTCTTGTAGCCAAGATAGTGCATCAGAGGACTTATTCCATTTTCAAGTTCTATGTAGTTCATGCTTAACCTTGCCTAGATCTTCTTTTAGGACTCTTATCTGCTCATCTCTCTTGTACAACTCATCCTTCATTTTTCCTAGATTTTCTTCTCAGGTGAGGTGTGTGTGATCAGCTTTCTTTTTACCTGTTCCTAATTTCAGTTTTAAATTTTTAGATCTAAGTTCTAAGACAGTGGTGTCAAGTTCAAGAACCTGGTTCTTCAACTCAGTATTTTTACTATCTCTGTCAGTAGCCCTGAGTTCCAGATTTTTGCACTTAGCTTTTAGGATCACACATTTCCTAGACAGTTGTTCCTTCTCATTTTTTATGACCTCAGACTCATCAATAAAGTCTAGCAGTAATTCAGATAGCTTTTCTTTAGACAAAAATTTAATCTTGTCTTTGAGACGAATCACACTTACCTCTTGTTCATTCATCTGATTCTCCAATGGCCATAAGTGCTTGTTCATCTCCAGCTTCATCTTCTGAATCCTCATCTGAGCTTTCTCCCTAAGCAGCAACCATAACCTTTGTTGATCCTTTGTTCTTCTTGGGTTGAACCTGTTCCTTCTTCCTGTTTCTTCGTTCAGCCCTTTCTTTCTTCCATTCAATTTCCCACTGAGGACAATTCTTGATCATGTGGTCAGTCTTACCACATTTATAGCAGCCCTCTTTGGTCTGTTTTTCAGGGGCCCTTGGTTTGTTGAAGGTTACACCTCTTGAAGAACCCTTTCCTCTCATTAGGTACTTCTTGAAATCCCTTATGATCATAGCCATTTCATCATCCTCTAAGTCTGCACCTTCAGCTATTCTGAGAGTCAGGCTTCTTTCCTTCTTGGGTGCATCCATCTTCATGGTTTGCCTTCTCAGTTCATAGGCAGTGAGATTTCCAATCAGCTCATCCAACTTGAGAGTAGCAATGATCTTTGATTCTTGAATAGTAGTGATTTTGCTTTCCCAAGTTACTGGCAAGACCCTTGTCAAGATCTTCTCAACCTTGTCTTCTTCAAGGATAATTCTTCCAAGAGACTTAAGTTCATTTGTTAGAGTTTTGAACCTTGTGTACATCTCTTGGATGGTTTCTCCTTCCTTCATGGTAAAGTTCTCATATTGAGAATACAGTAGTGTTCCTCTTGATCTCTTTACTTGAGGAGTTCCTTCATGGGCCACTTGTAGAGTGTCCCAGATCTTCTTAGCAGTAGTACAGCTTTGAATTCTGCTATACTCGTTTGGACCTAGTCCACACACAAGCCATTTCTTGGCCTTGGCATTCTTTTCCCATTTTTTCAAATCTTCAGCAGTATAGTCAGCTCTCGTCTTTGGCACGTCCACTCCTTCAGCATTCTTCTTTGTAGTAGCCAGGGGACCATCAGTAACAATATCCCAAAGTTCATAGACTTCTCCTATGATGTGGTCTCTCATCCTGTTCTTCCACCAGGAATAGAACTGGCTATTAAAGAGTGAAGGCCTAGCAGTGGATTGTCCTTCCAGTTTCCAGGTGGTGCACTCATCTTGATCTGTTCCTAAGGTGTTAGCCTCTTCAAGGATAACCCGCTCTGATATCAATTGTTGTTTTATACGTGAAAACCACACAAGATGGAGGGTGATTTATGTGGTACCCAATTTTCGCTTAACTTGATTATAGAAGGACCTGGTTCTTCCATGTGTTCCAACTACTACTGTCGCGGAATAATAACTACAGAAAATAAAGAACACAGAGATTTTACGTGGAAAACACCTGGCTCAAAAGGTGAAAAACCACGACCTACCTTCCAGTAGGATTTTCCCTAACTCTCCACTAAATCCACTGAGCCAAAAACACTGTTGTGACAACTTCAAGATAACTCTAACTTGAAAACTCTAAGTACCTAATACAATTACTTCTAAATAAGCTGAAAGGTAGAATGCAAAATCACCTACTACAATTGAACTAGAATAAAAGATTGACTCTTAGAAATGGTTCTTCTATCTGGTTCAAGTAGCTTCAAGATGGCACGCTTGAATCACACATAAATTGCTTGCAAAATTGCCTTGCTATTTTACTCTCAATTCACGTTTAACTTCTGCTTATGTGCATTACCTGTATAAGAGAACAACACTAATATTTAAGGAGTTAGCACGTAGAGATTGACTAGGATACAGACGCTACTCTTCCATGGTGGAAGAGTTCTAGTTGATCTCATACTCGAACTCTATCCTTTTCCTAAACCATGTTCTCTTTGTGTAAGGAGTCTTTCTCCTTATCCAATATGCAACCTTTTCAATCATGATCATGAGATAACACTTCTGATATGTTAGGTTTATCTCCTTCACGTGCATCTCACATGTTTTAGTTGATTATAACTATGCTTCACAAGATGGACCTGGTCGATGTCTGAGTTCCTTTGTTAGTTTTCAAAACTTCACCTTTACTTGGGCCAACAGCACCTAAGGAACAAGGTCCTGGGATTAAGCCCCTCTTTAATGTCAATTATGAGGGCCACTGAAGAGTGTATAACGGCGGGCATGAATATCATATTCTTTTATAGCGGGCAGTGTACTAAATATGCTATAGAATATTCTTCATTAAATGCTACCAGGTGACAGACACTTATTTCATCTTTATGAGTATCATCCTCTCCTGTAACAGAAGAAATAATTGCCTTCGGTGCCAGCCATCCTCTATCTTCGACTCCACGTGTCACTTTCTCATGCGATCATTTAATATAATATATTTTATCCCATACAAGAACTGGAGAGTATTGAGTTACAGATTTGTAATTGATACATTTGGCTTATTGTTCTAGTGAAGTTGAAGCTAAAATCTTACTTCGTAGGTCGTAATTTTTGCACCTTTTGAGCCGCGTAATTTTTCACGTAAAAATTATTATGTTTACTTTACTGCTTAGTTTTGCTTACGTTTAAGGAGTAAAGTAGCAAATCAAGTTCTTTAATAATCCTTAAAGGCACTCAAACTAACAGGGTACCCCGCTAGACACTAAAGCTTCCCTAATTTCTGAGCGAGCCTTCACGTAACGTGAACGGTACCTATGAAGTGGAATCCATATGGCTTCCAACTCATAAGGGAGTTGCTTTCTGAGGATCCATTGAAGGCTTTCCAAAAATTGAGATTTGGCCATAGAAGGATCGAATTGTATCCGAAGAACAGGGGATACAAAAAAGCGCCAATCAATTGACGGTGAAGCAAAGAAGGAAGTGTTTTGACCACCGTGAGGGTAATCTCTATTAGGGTTTCCGTTTCATGTGCTCCAGCAGGTCCCCTTCTCTGGCTTTTCCTTTAAGTGACAAGGGGGTGAGGTAAGGAGTAGTATAAGAGTGGTTCGGTCATCGATAAGCCTCTCCTTATTTATTCTATAGGGCTCTCTTTCCGCACTTTCACCTCTCCTTATTCATTTTATAGGGCTTCTCTTTCCGCACTTTCACCTAATTCACCACTTTCACCTCTCCTTATTCATTCTATAGGGCTTCTCTTTCCGCACTTTCACCTCTCCTTATTCATTCTATAGGGCTTCTTTTTTCGCACTTTCACCTAATTCACTAATGTGGTCTTTTTTCGCACTTTCACCTAATTCACTAATGTGAATGACCGGAGGCGGGCATAATGAGGAAGAGGCCTATTTGAGAAGCTATTCCTACCACTACTAGAAATTCCGAAAAAAGCGACCACAAAAAGCGAGCAAAGTTGGTCGCTTACAAGTCACAAAGTGATCAAAAAGCGTCCAAACAGGCTTGGTCGCTATTTTGCTGGTCCTTTACCTTAGAGACCAAAGTTGGTCGCTAATTAGCGACCAACTTTGGTCTCTAAGGTAAAAGGACCAAATATTTCGGTAAACAATATACCTACCAACATTCGTCGCTTTAATATTTTAATAATATAAATTTAGCGACCAAAGTTGGTCTCTATATTTAAATTACATTTTTTTTATTTATTATTATTCAAAATATAGCGACCAACTTTGGTCTGTACACCAAATATTATATTTTAAAATCTGGAAAATAGCAATCAAAGTTGGTCGCTTTTTTTTTATTTTTTTTAAACATAAGCGACTAAAATTGGTCGCTAACTTCAAGAATTTAATTATTTTTAAACATAAGCGACCAAAAATGGTCGCTAATTTCCAGAATTTTTTTTAATAGAATAGCGACCAAAGTTGGTCACTCTTTAGGAAATCTGGGTTATTTAGCGACCAACCTTGGTCGCTATTTCCCAGAAAATATTTTTTTAAACAGAAAAGGTATAATTTTGGCAGAAACCGCCTGTTTTGGCAGCTACACCACCTGCCAGCATACCAAATTCCTAAATAACAATATAATTCAACTCATAAACTACAATTTCAATACAAAATCTCCACAACAACCCAACAACAACACCACAACAACAACAACAACAATAACACAACAACAACAACACAATTCAAAAGACACATTAAAACCAACAAATTAATGTTCAATAGAACTAACAATACTAAGTTAACGCTTATTACACCTAGTTCAAAACCGGTTCTATTTGTCTAGTTCAAAGTATATAAAGTCAAGGAGTGTTTTGTACAACATCATTATCATCACCGTCTAATGAACTTTCACCACCAAGACGGTATGCAGAAGGGTCTACTTGTCGAGGACGGGAAGAACGATCATGGGGAGGACGGGAGGAACGAGCACAGGGAGGACGGAAGGAACGCTCACGTTCAAGTCAAGCCTCTGGCAATGACTCACGAGATCGGGGAATCGGAAAACATCCAGAAGATAGGAGAGATTTGAGCTGCTCTTGTATGCCATGGTACTGAGCTTGCATGCCAATGTACTGAGTATCTCTAAGATTTTCTCTTCCCTTGGCCGCTTCTAGATCGGATGTGAGCTTTATCACAGTCTGCATAGCGGAGAGACTCTCCCCATCAAGTTGCTCGCCTTGCGAGGAAGTCCCTATTCCTTGCATTCCACACTTATAGCGATGGAATTTCTTAGTAGGAAGCCCGTATACCTTCCCCCAATTTGGACCGCCAGCAGCCTCCGTCCACATTCTTTCAGCATCCTCGTCCGAAGGTTGGATTGGCTCGCCCGACTCATTTCATGGCTGACTGCGTATGAATTCCTCCACTTCAGCTGTGAAGCGACCCTATAAGAAAAATTACATTGAATTAGTGTTTCAAAATTTATATAAAAGTAAATCAAAATACTTAATGAAAAGTGAACTTACATGTACAGTCGAGGCTCGGCCCTCGACCCACCTTTCTTGATCCGTCTCTTTCTTCTTCTTTACAATATGAGTATCCTTGAATAGCTCATCTTGGTTCATCGGACGCCCCAACTTCTTTTCCTTCATAAATTTTAGTTAATAAACAGAATAGATATACTTTGAAAATTAAAATAAATTAAGCAATTATGTACCAATCTTCTTTTTATTGTCCCTAGGTTGATCGCACCTCCAGTGTGCAAGGAGCCTCCCTTCTCATATGCGCGAGCTTTCTTTCCTTTTTCGCTCTTCTCTAAGAACTTTGCGGTAAGCCATTTTGCAAATCCTCCCATAAATTCTGAAGCAACCAGTCAGGCTTCTGGTTAAACTTTCTAGCTTTGGAGAAACTATGCGACAACCGCTTGCGAGCTTTGTGATAAAAATTTGCAACCACTTCCGCACTATAGCGGTGTTCCCATACACACTTGCTCTGTATTTCAAAAGTTGAATATTATATGGAAATATCATAAATATAAATAATTATATTGCTTAAAAGAATATTTATACCTTAAATTGATTGAAAATTTGCTCTTTCAGCGAGAATGGGAATTCACTCCAAGTCGCATAAGGGCCATCACAAAGCTTTCTGGTGGCTTTGGTGATTATCCTCGTAGTAATATTACTCGCGATGAACCTGCAATTTAATAAAAAAACACATTAATATCTTAGTACTAACTGTACAAAACAATAAACGTAAAAATAACAAATAACTCTTACCATCACCCTCAGCATCACCATCCGAAGCATGTATATCAGAAGCATGTGTGGAGGGTGCAGGGCGGTCAGAGCTAGTATCTCGCAGGCGAAGGCCTGAAATAGATGGAGTCGCTGATGAAGATGGCTGCGATCCCTATGACTGCGACATAGCTGGATGAACCGCAAGTGGCTGTGATACTGATTCCTGTGACCCGAGTGGCTGTGACACTGATGGCTGTGATCCATATGGATGTTGCATGGATCGATGTGATCCACGCGATGCAGATGGCTGCGATCCACGTGGTTATGAGGCAGCTGGGCTGTATGCCGGACGTATAGTCCTATGGCCCTGTGATGAAAGACCTGGTGTCTGCACGAAGATGTAGGGCTCGTGATGCTGTGGCAGCTCAGAATAGCCCTGGGGTGAAGGCAAAGACATAGGCATAGGCATCTCTGAAGAGGGTGGAAAAGATTGAGTATTATCTTCTACCCTCCTCTTTGGTTTCCTAGCCTTTTCTCGACCCTGAGAACCAGTAGGGTCATTGTTTTCTCGACCCTTGCCTGTCATCTGCATACTATAATTCATATTTAGATTGAAACATATAAATAAACTAGCTATAAACGAGAGTTATTAAAGAAACCAACTTTTTAAAGCTCATCGACGTATTGTTCCTCGTCCGAGAATTCTTCTTCCTCACTAGTTTGAGCTTCATCAGTTGATTCTTCTTCCTCGTTTTCTATAATTCTTACTTCATTTATATCAACTTCTTCCAATATGTGTTCAGGATGTTCCAAATCATTTTCTAAAAGTTCGTCCACTATTTTGTGAACACTGGAGATATCATTTTGATATGCAACATCTAACACATTCTCGACTTCCACCCTACCTACGGGCTTAGTTTTTATTACAACCCACCAATCGGACTTATTCCACCACAATGGATAAGGTGCATAATACACTTGCCTAACATTATGTGTAATTATGAAAGGATCATAGCGATCCTCGTATGATTAACCTCAATTATGTTGTATTGATTGTGTACCCTTGTACCTCTTGTTGGATTTGGGTCATACCACTTGCATCTAAAGAGTATCAATTTCTTAAATGGCCAACCTGTATATTCTAGTTCTATTATTTCTTTGAGCACACCATAATAATCAATATCTCCAACTTGGTTGCCATCACCACCTTGAACCCACACCCCACTGTTGTTGCTATTTTTATTTTTAGAGCAATCCTCTGTATGAAACTTATAACCATTCACAACGTACATAGACATTGTTGTGACCTCAAGCCCAGGTCCCCAAGATATATCTTTCAAAAATTGATTTACACCATTATTTGGATCATTTACCTACATATTGTTAAAAAAATTCATAAGTTAGCATAACTTCCAAACATTGTTTACCTACATAGTGTTATAATATTTTAAGGATAAACTTACAAATTGTTTGAACCACGTATCAAATCTCGTATATACAGCATCATGGCCAAATTGACCCACGAAGTGACTGTGACACATCAAATATTTTTAGTAGTTGCATTGAGATGTAGTCACAGTAAATTTTATATTTTGATAACTACTAAATCAATTCTTACTTGAGAAATGGTACAACTTCGGTACAATTTAGCAACACATGAAGTGTAAATGACTTGTACTCCATATCACTCAAACTTCTCTTTCTAACTGCCTTAGAACGTCGGCTTGGTTGATTGAACATGGACATAGGCGGATATAATAGATCATTCACACATTCGACCATGTGCCTATTGGGCCTATTCCTAGCACATGGCACATTACTCTCAAAATAATAAGAACAAAAATGAGCAGTTTCCTTTGCAAGATAAGCTTCGCATATAGATCTCTCAATCATATTCCTCTGCTTAACAAATTGTTTGAATTTGCCAATTATCCTACATAATTTCAGGTTAGCCAAGAACATTTAAATAAAATAGAAAATTACATCAAACTTATAATATTACCTCTCAAATGGATACATCCATCTGCATTGAACAGGCCCTCCAAGTCGTGCCTCGTGTACAAGGTGGATTGGAAGGTGTTCCATCACATAAAAAAAATCACATGGAAATATCTTTTCCATCTTAGTAGAAGTTACATGAATGTTTTGATCCATCCGGACTAGGTTTTCTTCCCTTAATGTGGAAGAACACAAGTCTTTGAAAAACAAACTAATCTCTGTGATGGGTTTCCAGATTCTTTCAGGCAAACCACAAAATGCAATAGGCACTAAGGTCTCCATGAAAACATGACAGTCATGACTTTTCAAATGGCTCAATTTCCCTACCTCCATATCAACTTTTTTTCCAAGATTCGACGCATAACCCTCAGGCATCTTCAATTTCGTTACCCAATCACAAATTTGCAGTCTTTCCTCCAAAGTGAATGTGTAACTCGCTTTGGGCTTGAATATCTTACCATTATTTTCTGTCTGCAAGTATAATTCAGGCCGCCTGCAATATTCTTGTAAGTCCATTCTAGCCTTCGGGTTATCCTTTGTCTTACCTTTAACATCCATCACTGTGTTGAACAAATTGTCAACATAATTCTTCTCAATATGCATGACATCAAGGTTGTGACGGAGAAGATTATCCTTCCAATAAGGCAACTCCCAAAATATACTATGTTTCGTCTAATTATGAGTAACACCGTATCCGGGGAACCTATAAGGTGGAGCTTCAGTAACTTTACTGAAGTTCTGGACCCTCTTCCAAATTTCCTCACCTGAAAGTATCGGAGGTGGAGAATCATATTCCATTTTATTCTTTTTGAATGCATTTTTCATCCTTCTAAACTCATGATCAGGAGGCAAGAATTGACGACGACAATCAAACCATGATTGCTTTCGGCCATGTTTCAAAGTGAACGCTTTACTATTTTCCATGCAGTAAGGACAAGCTAGCTTCCCAGCAGTCATCCACCCAGACAACATTCCATACGCAGGAAAATCGTTAATTGTCCACATTAAATTAGCACGCAAATTGAAATTCTGTTTGGTTGATATGTCATATGTTTCAACACCATCGTACAACAATTCTTTTAGCTCATCAATCAAAGGTTGCAAATATACATCAATCAAACTTTTCGGATTACGTGGACCGAGGATAATACAATTTAAGAATATATATGGACTAGTCATGTACAACTCGGGTGGTAGATTATAAGGTGTAAGAAAGACAGGCCAACATGAATATGGTGTCACAGATACAGAAAAAGGCGTGAAGCCATCCGCACACAGACCTAACCGAATGTTCCTTGGTTCACTAGCAAAATCTGGATATATCTTATCAAAGTGCTTCCAAGCTTCTCCATCTGAAGGATGACACATAACACCAGGTGGTCTTCTATTTTCAAAGTGCCATCTCATATGAGGAGCAGAACTCATCGACGCATATAACCTCTTTAACCTAGGTATAAGAGGTAAATAATGCATCGCCTTGATAGCGACCATATTCCCGCTAGAAAGCCTCTTGAAACGAGGCTTTTCGCAAAATTTACAACTGCTTAAATTTGCATCATCTTTATAATATAACATGTAACCATCTTCACAACAATCAATTCTCATTGACGAAAGTCCTAACTTAGAAACTAATCTCTTTGCCTTATAGAAATCACCAGGTAATTTGATATTAGGGTCAACTAGTTCACTCATAAGGTCAATGAAAGAGTCCATGGCTCCTTGAGAAATATTCCAATCAGATTTGATACTTAGTAATCTAACTGCAACAGACAGCTCAGCGTGCGGACTTCCATTACGTAGTGGACGACTAGCTTCCTCTAACTGTTCATAAAAACGTTTTGCGTCATCATTAGGAGTTTGTTCAACATTTTCATTGGGCTCACCCCCTAAGTGCATCCCAAAAGCATCCGCAACCATATCATGAATTCTGGAATCATGATTTTTATTCTCCACCGACCTACTACTTTCACTCACAACCATGTTATGAAATATCCCATGGCTACCATCGATCTCTCCATGATTAGTCCACACAAAGTAATTTTCTATAAACCCCTTCCTATAAAGATGATGCTTAACTTCCGCCGGTTTTCCAAACTTCATACAGTCGCACCTAACACAAGGGCACCTGATTACTCCTTCACTTAGGTACGGTGGAAGTGACATTGCATGTCTAATAAAGTCATCCACCCCTTCTACAAAATCCTCCCGCAATCCCTACCGATTAGGATAATTCCTATTGTACATCCAAGTACGATGTTCCATCTATACAAATAAAACAAGAACAAATTAATTTAGTTAATTCATATCCTAATCTTTTTTTAGTTAATTAATTTCATATTCTAAAATTTCAATTCATATCCTAAATTTTCAATTTACAAACTAAAAGTTCAATTCATATCCAAAAGGTTCAATTCATAAACTAAAAGTCCAATTCATATCCTAAAATACTCAATTTATAAACTATCAAGAAAATACAAAGTATAATTCAAATCTAACTAAACTAAATTCAACACTAATTAAACTAATTAGTTAATAAAATTAATTAATAAAGCTAACTAAAACAAGACCTAAACCCTAATCCTCAATAAAATACAATGTTCAAAGAATTTAAACACTAATTCATATCCTTAAACTACAATATTGAAATAATTGAAACAAAAACTAGAAATAACAAAGATTCAAGGTTATAATTCAAACCTAGGTTTTTTTTAGGTGGAGAAGGAGAGAAAGGGGCAGCGGCGGCTCCGGCGGTGGCTCCGGCGGTCACAGTGGTGGCGCGGGGTGGGGGGATTGATTTGTGTTAGGGAAATAGAGAAGGGGAGGGGAATGTGTTGAGAGAGAGTTGGGGAAGAAAATAAGAGAATGGGAGGGGGAAACCCGTTTTTGAGTCTGCATTTACAAAAAGCGACCAACGTTGGTCGCTATTTTTGGTAGCTAATTAAGTTTTGACTGTTTGACCAGAATAGCGACCAACGCTGGTTGCTATTTTTTGACTGTTTGACCAAAATAGCGACCAACGTTGGTCGCTATTTCCAAAAAAAAATTAAATAACTTTTTTTTTCCTATTTTGGTTTTTAAATATTATAAGCTATAAAAAATCTTATTAGCTATAAATATTTATTTTATTTAACTACAACTATTATAAATAATTAAAAACTATAAGCATAATCTTTAAAAAAAATTATATTAACTAGGTAATTACTTTTAATAGATTATAATAGCATGTATGTAAAGGAATTTTTTAAGTTATATTTAAGTATATGAGTAATTTCATACACACGCATAAACTATATTGTAATTGATGATCAATCTTATACATTACTACGTACGAATAATTAATGAATTGATAAACCAATATAATATTATTCTATTAATTGATATAATAGTATTCATTATTTGTATTATAACA
>NW_017670448.1:79280-95982 GCF_001879085.1 Nicotiana attenuata
CTACTTTAACTACATATATAGCATGTTATAGTACATGATACTGTATTCATTATTTGTATTGTAACAGAGTTAATGAATTACATTCATTCATCACTAGGTTATAAGTCGATGATTCAATTTACATACATACATATATATATATATATATATATGATTCGTTGTACTACTTTAACTACATATATAGCATGTTAGAGTATATTTTAGTGTAATCATCCCTTGTATTACAAAAGTGTTAACGGATTACACTTATATTATTTAGATAGTAAATACAAAAGTAATTTTTAATTTTGATCAATGTTGACCTGAAAAGAGACCAACTTTGGTCGCTAATTATCCAGAAATTAAAATTAGCGACCAAAGTTGATCACTAAATTTAAATCAGATTTATTTGTATTTTATATAATATTTAAAATAATAATATAATTATTAAATGATAGAACTGGGTCCCAGAAACCAAAGTTGGTCTCTATCTGCTTTCCCTTTCGTAAGCGACCAAAGTTGGTCGCTAATATTAAATTATATTTATTTATATTTTATAATTTTTTTTAAATAATAATATAATTATTATAATTTTATAACTGATCCCAGATTAGCGATCAAAGTTGATCTCTATCTGCTTCCCCTTTCGTAAGCGACCAACTTTGATCGCTAATTTTAAATTATATTTATTTATATTTTATTATTTTTTTTAAAAATAATAATATAATTATTAAAATTTTATAACTGAATCTCATTTTTGAGATCAAAGTTAGTTGCTAATTTCAGTATTACTTTGACCAAGCAAGTCTGACCAGTCTGGTCAACATTTTAACCACATTATCGAAATATATTTAGAATAATTATTTAATTATTTTCTCCAATATAGCAATCAACTTTGATCGATTTTCTTAAGATTTTTGATCGATTTTTTTCGAATTTTATACTAGGTTCTGATGATGACGATGCTGCTCGGAAGAAGGCAAGATAAACTAGTTGATTTTGATATTGCTGCCTTTGGAAAGGTGGTGCCTGTGTGGCGATGGTAATCCAACTGTAAGATTGGATTCTGGGTCCATTACGTGCATGGCAGTATAGAGCACAGGGCAACTCCAGTGATATTATTTCTAAATATCTAAATTTTAGTTTAAAAAACTTAGAACATTTATATCTAAATTAGCATAAATAAATGAAAAAATAATGAACCCTTCTATTCCGTAAAGCTTCAAGCAAATTAAACAAATGTAAAACAAAAAGTTAAATCGTCATTTTATATGTGAAAGTAAATAACCATAAACATCAGTGAGGTAACACATACAAGACTTTAAGAGGGACAGTAACAATAGTTCGTGCACGGACTTGAACAAAACAAGGGATAACATTCAACATTTCTTTTGACTATAATTGACTACTACTACTACTATTATACATGCTAAAACTAGGTTGCTTACAAGCCTCAAGGCAACCGATACACAACAAAAAGTGGTCAGTAAAGCACAACACATGGAATATACTCTTAAAGGGGGGAGGTAAAGCAGAAAAAACTATCCTCAGGATCGATTCTAGTTACAGAAATTAAGATTGTTGTCGACTCCTTTCGTTTAGGCTAGCAGCAACAGTCACAGAAGCAGCAACACCACCAGGAGTAGTGGACATGTCTTGTTTGTTGCGTATCTCCGCGCCTACCACTCCTTCTGCATCCTGCCTTGTCGCTGGCCTATCTGCTGGCAACACCGTAGTAGCGTCCTGCAAAAAGAAGTCCCAATAACATAAACAAACAGCAAGAAAATATTATGTCCACAAATTCATTAGAGATACGTTGTATGCTTTCTTACCGATAAGACATCTCCAAGCTTCACTTTGTCCTCGTCTCTCATCATAGATTCATTATAGGCTGCAGCTGACTGAGCAGTCGCTGCGACCCCGCCAGGAGTGATAACATTGCTGCCTGTTGCTCTTATTTCAGCAGCTTGGATTGCTGCTGCGTCGCTCTGATCTATTGGTTTGCCCGGTATTGTTTGTGCAGTTGCTTCAAGAGCTTGTCCTATTGTTATCCCTCCACCTCCCGGTTGCTGTCCTCCTCCGCCGCCACCGCCTTGTTGTTCCTGTACTCCTCCACCACCTTGAGCCATCCCTCCTGTTGGCTGGATGTATTGTCCAACTACCTGGGGATGCAACTTGTTAAAAAACAGTAGTTAAACATAGCAAGGCAATAGCATACTTGAAAAAGAACTAGGCTTTCAACAGCATAAGGCACTGCAGCTTAACAATAATAAGGAATCAGTCTTCCCGGTCACCAACCTATACCTTCTTTCAACTGAATTACCAACTTTATCAGATTACCAATTAGTGCTGTGTTTTTATGACAACTGTAGTCTTTACATTATTAGTGTAAAATTCTAAACTTGAATAAAAAGGAACCGCGTTCAATATATTGGAATAAAGTTAATCATACTAATTAAATTACCTGGCCGGCAACTGATTCGGTAATTATATTAGCTCCAGGAACGGCAGTCCCAGTGACGGTGACACCCTCTTGAGCGGCAACATCAGTAACGTCACCAGGTTGAACAGCACCAGCACTGATATTATAATTAGCTGCAGATTGCATCGCAGCTGCTGGACCACCCTTTTGCGTTTTCCCAAGCACGGCCGTTTCAGCACTCTGCATCATGGCTGCATCTTCTGGCTTAACAGCCTTCTTCCCTAGCTCGCCAGAGACACCAAAAACGTCGCCGTATTTAATAGGGTCCCCTAATTCACCCTGTGGCCTTCTTTGTTGTTCTTGACTCATTTTTTTCTTGGCTAAAATACTCGAGACTTAATTCACTTCGAATTACAAGATGTTGGATAAGGCTCGCTCGAGAAAATTAAGACAGAGATATAAATGTGGAAGTAGGCTTGCTTGGGTGGAGACGAGGATTTTTGGGACAAGTGGCTATTGAAGAAGTGTGTGGTGGCGTAAATGTTAGATGTGGCAGCTAAAGAGCGAAGCTTAGGAGGCAGCAGGCCACTTGTCAAACTACACCTTCCTTATGGCAGCGTGTAATCCTTATCCACTGCTTTGTTTCAATCACCTAAAGTTCAATGCAACCAATTACTTATGATTACTGCTATCAGCAACTCCAATTTTGCTTATGATTAGTGCTCTATCTTAACTTATTCTAAGCCTGTTTGGTTGGAAGGTCGTTAAAACTTCTTTTGTTGTGAATAAGGAGACGTAAATAAGAGCACGTAGAATTACACTTTCCTCTCACGTAGAAGTTTTTCTTAGTGTTTAATATTTACACGGAATCATATTAATTACCACAGTTAAGTTAACCTATATTATTAAGATATAAGAAAATAGGGAAAATTATCCAAACTGTCACTCTATAAACTTTTCCAATTAAAAATAGCCCAAAATAAAATATCTACTAAAAAAAGACCTAAATATCATTTTTGGCCCAAATATGATCAATTAATGTAAGTTTTTGTATCCGTTATTTTTATACAGGCACCGAGTTTTCACTCCCTCCCTCTCTATCTCTCACTCTCTCTCTCTCTTTCTGCGATTTTTCCTAAACTGAACCAAAATTGCGAAATTGACGACAAAACAAGATACATTTGCGGTTATTTTCGTCTGATTCCAGGTAATTTGGAGTAGAAAACCTCTTGTTTTGTATATTTTTCGGATTGCATGTGCTATTGTTGAAGCGATGTTGCTTTTCTTTAGGCTTTTGCGAACTGAATTGTTTAGTTAGAGTTCATCGTATGTATTTGTTATAGACAATTTTGTAAGTTTTGGTCGAGTTTTTGTATCAATTTCTTCACAAATTTCTGTAACTGTTTATTCGTATATTATTTTTTAAAAAATTTTCTCATTGAACCTAGTTTCAATTGTGAAACAGAGCAATATGAGAAGACAAACTCGTTCGATGAGTTCATCACCTTATTCAAAATCGGTTTCAATTGAGAAATCGAGCAACATGAGAAGAGAAACTAGGTCGATGAGTTTATCCCTCATTCAACCTCGGATTTAGTTGAGAAATCGATTGATGAACGAAATATGCGAAGACAAAATCGTTCCGACAGTGTTAAAATGTTAGAATCTCGAAAGGATGTTGTTGGACAATCTGAGAAAAAGAAGAGCAAAAGGGTTAGAGTGGATGATGATCAAGGTAAGAGAAAACGTGCGTGGAGGACGAAGTGAATTTAGGTGTCAAACCAAAAAAAAAAATAAGGTTCAGAAGGCAGAAAAAGTTAAAATTCTTTGTAAGGTACATACAGTTTCAGTTACAATTTTTTTTTATTGTTGAATCTTCTTTTAAGATTAGATTTAGGGTGTGTTTGGTATGAAGGAAAACACTTTCTGGAAAATATTTTCCAATCTTCCCATGTTTGGTTGGCTTAAATGTTTTGGAAAATATTTTTCTCCTAAACTCATTTTCCTCCAATTGGAGGAAAATATTTTCCTTATCAAGAGAAGGAAAAACATTTTCCAAAAATCTTTCTCAACCTTCCCCACCCTCACCAACCCACCCCACCCTCTCTCCAAAAAAGGCGTTTTTTTTTAAAAAAAAAATTCAGTTTTTCCGTTACCACCCACCCTACTACCCCTCCACCCCACCCCACCCAACCCCCAACCCCCACCCCCATCCCCCACAGCAAAAAATTATTTTTTTTTTACCTTAATTTTTTTTTTTTGCAATTTTAAATTTCTGTTTTTTCGTTTTTCTGCACCACCCACCCCAACCCCCTCCCCTCCCCCCCTCCCCCCGCACAAAAAAAAGATTATTTTTGTAATTTAAATTTCTGTTTTTTTTTTACTGTCCCACCTCCCCTGCCTCCCCCCCGCCCCCCAAAAAAATATATTTTAAGTTTTAATTTTTTTATTTATCGGTTTAAAGGTTCAACATTTTATAAGTTCCAAAATTATGAGTTCGGAGGTTTACGTGTTTGGAAGTTTACGGGTTTAGAAATTATAAAGTTTACGGGTTCGAAATTCCGCGGTTTTGAAAGTTTAGCGGTTCGAAAGTTTATGAAATTTTTGGGTTCGGAAGGTTGTTGGTTTGAAAGTTTATGGCTTCATGTTTATTATATCTAAATTATTTATGGATACTCTTGAGAAGTCATTTTCCTTAATTTGCGTACCAAACACAGGAAAATGAATAAGATTACTACTTTTTTTCCAAGAAAACATTTTCTTGGAAAACATTTTCCATGGAAAACATTTTCCTTTATACCAAACACACCCTTAGTTTGTATTTGTTTGTTTTTAATTCATGTCATGTATTTGTAGCCTTGGAAGCTCTATATTCCAGTTGGTGAGCATTTTCCTGTTACTCATCGGTCATCATACACTAATGTGGACATCGTATCGGTTTTACAGTCAAAGTTGACTCTAGCTTCAGATGTTTAGGGAAAGTTGTTTTGGCTATTTCCTTGATTTACCTCCAGTTGCTATTCAGGCCCAACTTATTCGTTCTTTAATGTTTAGGGAGTTGGTTTAAGATCAGTGTGATCAATTTTATGTGAAATTGAATGACGAATGTGTTTTATGTTTTGGTCTTCGAGAATTTGGTGTTGTAAGTAGTTTAAACTGTTGTGGTAATAAATATTTTGAGGGTAAATTCAGTGGACCCAATAGGTTGGTGGATACTTATTTTTCTCGTTTTGAAGTGGTGTCAAAGAAGTCGCTTATTGATTACACTTAATAGGTTATATATAAGTCTAAAATAAGTTATGTCAAGTGAAAATGTTTGATTTCTTTCTCTAACAAATATAAAGAAAAAGGATTTGCAATTGCTATGATTTCTGGCAAGAAAATTGCATTTGAAATGAATATTGAACCCAAATTTCGTGAGAAACGTGTGATATATAGGAAGAAACAATTTGATGAAAATATTGATAATGAAATCTCAAGTTCTCTCGAAGAGTCCTTTGGAGTTGATTGCTTTGTATACATAGTATTCACTTCAAAATAGATTTGAACAATTCGAAGCATATGAAAATATTTTTGGTTTTCAATTTAGCGATAAAAAATTGAGATCACTAGATGATGAAAATTTAAAAAAATATTGCCTTAATTTTGAATGTTCCTCAAAGGCTTAATAATCAATCTGATATTGATGGTTCAGATTTATTTTCTGAATTAAAAGTATCAAGAAAATAGTACAATTAGAAGATAACAATTTAATTGATATACTCAATCAAATAAAAAAAAATTCTTTTCCAAATGCCTGCATTGCTTATAGAGTAATGTTAATAACTCTTGTTGTTGTTGCTTCAACGAAAAGAAGTTTTTCAAAATTAAAATTGATAAATCTTTTCTAATATCACCCATGTATCAAGGAGGTTAAACAGTTAGTTATATTGTCAATTGAGAATGATTATAAAAAAATTATTATTAACTTTATATCTAAAAATGCTAGAAAAATAGACTTCAAATAAAAAAGTTCTTTAAAAATAGAAGTTAAGGACCCTCGTAAAATTTAGCTTCAGGCCACAACATTTGTCGGGCGCCCCTGTGCTTAAAGCTTATGAGCCTTCGGTGATTAGTTATTTGTTGTGTTTTGTTTTAGCACATAGATGTTTTGTTCTATTATCTGAGGAAGAAGGGGGGAGTATGACAAAGACCCACCTGTAACATTCACCACCACGATTGGTACTTCGACGAAAAACTTAATGAGTTGTGGCAGGCGTTTATTGATACAGATGGAGACAGTGATGTGTGCAATCCGGAACATGTGACGACCCAACCCGTCGTCACGTGTGTTACCGTCCCGTTTCCCCCATTTTATGCTTTTTCATGTTTCACTATCAGTATTTGATGTGTTAGAGTTGGTTTGGAATGGTTTTGATAAGAAATGAGACACTTAGTCTCTTTTAAGAAGGCTTAAGTTGGAAAAGTCAACCGAACGTTGACCTTTGTGTTAGAGGGCTCGGATATGAATTCCGATGATTCGGTTAGCTTAGGAGGATGATTTGTGACTTAGGAGTGTGATCAAACGTGATTTTGAAGGTCCGGAGTAGAATTAGGCTTGAATTGGCAAAGTTAGGATTTTNTGTAGAATTAGGCTTGAATTGGCGAAGTTAGTATTTTGGCGATTTCCGGTCGATAGGTGAGATTTTGATCCAGGAGTCGGAATGGAATTCCGAGAGTTGCTGTAGCTTCGTAGGTGATTTGGGATATGTGTGCAAAATTTCAGGTCATTCAGACGTGTTTTGGGTAGGTTTTTGATCGAATGCGTGTTTTGGAATTTTTAACGAACTTAGGCTTGAATCCGATGTAATTTGGTGGTTTTGGTGTTGTTTGAGGTGTTTTGATGATTGGAGCAAGTTTGAATGACGTTTTAGGATGCGTTGATGCTTTTGATTGAGGTCTCGGGGGCCTCGGTGGGATTTCGGATGGCTAACGGGAATTTTTGAAGTTTGAAAATGCTGCAGAAATGCAGCAGTCAGTGCAGAGCAATTTTGCTCTATGCGATCGCATAGAAGGAATTATAGGGGCTGTTTGGTTGTGCTATGCGATCGCATGAGAAGTGTTGCGATCGCACAGTGTCGTTGGATGGTGCATTGCGATCGCATAGGGTATTTTGGAGGCCTGGAAAATTTGTGCTATGCGATCGCAGGAGCTTGGATGCGATCGCATAGTGTTAGCTACAATGCCCGGGCAGAATGTTAAAAACAGTTCATCCGCGACCCCAAACCCATTTTCCACCATTTTTGAGCACTTTGAGAGCTACTTGGGAGCATTTGAAGCGGGTTTCGACTGGGAATTGTTGAAGGTAAGTTTTAGGAGTTAAAAACACGATTATATGGTAGAATCATCCTTGAAATCCTTGAGAATTTAGCCAAATTGTAAGAAATTAGGGCTTGAGATTGAAATTCTAAATTTGGGATTTGAGGGGCTATTTGTGGTCCGATTTAAGAGTTCTTGGTATGTATAGACTTGTGGCGAGATAAGGAATCCGTTGATGGCAAATTTTCTGATTTTCGAGAAGTGGGCCCGGGGCTCGGGTTTTTGCAAATTTTGGGAATTTATCTATTTTTCGATTATTTTCAATTGGGTATTGTCCCATTAGCATATTGTGACGTATTCGTTGTGGTTTTGGTCAGATTCGACGCGCGAGGAGGTTAATTAGAAAGGCAAGGGCATAGCAAGCTAGGACTTTGGCTAGATTGAGGTTAGTAATAAATGTAAATGTTGTGTTGAGGGTTTGAAACCCCGAATTTGCACAATGTAGTGCTATGTGAGGTGACTTGCACGCCGGATAACGGGCGTGGGGTAGAGCACCGTCGGGGATTGTGATTTGGTCCGTCCCGCTTAATAAAATTACTACCTAATTGATTGTAATTTTGTGATATCCTTATAAAAATGGATTAATTGTCATAATTGGGCTTCGTGCCAACTACTTGAATCCTTCAGGGATTATTTTTACTGGTTTCTTACCATATTTCTAGATATTGAACTCAGTCCTGGTATTTAACACTGTTTTTGTAAACTCAGCCATTTTTCTAAAAGTAGAAACTAAAGTAATATTTTTAAATGAAGTTTGGGCTGAATATTTTTATATTATTGTGCCGAAAGGCTTATGTGATTTTGGACTGAGTATGGGATCGGACTACACGCTGCAGTGGTATGACATTGATATTGATATGAGGCCGAGGGCCTGTTTGATGCCACGATATGGCTTATTATTGCGCTTGGGCCGTAAGGGGGCCCTCCCGGAGTCTGCACACCCCCAGTGAGCGCCGTCGACGTTAAATAAATGGAGCGGGCTGCACGCCGCAGTGGGGTACTGGAGAGTACCGGTTTATGTGTTGCATTGCATATTTTAATTGTCATTTATTCTTTATGTGTTGTGGTATTATTATAATTCTCTTCGTTGTTTTACTGTATTTATAGCTTTACCTTGTGTTTAGTTGGGATTTCTTATCCTCAGACTTTATTTATATTTATTACTTTCTGGGTTGGAAGTACTCACAATACTCCCTGCACCTTGTGTGCAGATTCAGGTACACCACAGGGTGAGTGAGGACTTGTTGGCTGAGCAGCGTTTATCCGGGAGTATCGAGGTAGCTGCATGGCGTTCGCAGCCTTGATCTCTCCCATCTAGCTTTATCCTTTTATTCGTATTTTCTTTCCTAGACAGACTTGTGATTAGGTGAATATTTTGTATTAGAGACTCATGTTCGTGACACCAGATCTGTGGCTATTTAGTATTTTATTTTGGGGTTTTTGGAAGTTAGGAATTATTTCAGAGATTCCGCATTTAAATTGTTATTTTTAGTTGTGAATATTTATTTATCCATCTAGGTTATTTGGTTAAAGTTAAATAAATGGTCGAGCTTGCCTAGCAGTGTGTTGGGCGCCATCACGACCGGGGTTTGGGTCGTGACAGAACATGTCATTGCAGAGTATATTTAGGGGTTTGTCTTGGATGCCAATGTTCCATGGCACACTGTCGAGCACGTCTTAATGCCAATTAATGTTGCAGAACAATGGCATTGGATAATGGCTGTGATGTCCTTCAAGGATAGGTACATTTATGTGTATGATTCTATGCGCGGTGGAGCTGCTCATCAAGCCAAAGTTCATAAGACCATGACCAAGTATTCTGTGTTGCCGCCTCATTTTTTCGTGCACACGCATTTCTATTTAAACAAAAAAGATATCAATTGGCACACTAGTATCTACAAATCGAAGGACTTGATTATCCCTTTTGATGTATAACTGGTTGAAGGACTGCCTCAACAAGTCGAAGCGTATGAATTTCTTTCAACAAAATCTGTTTTGTTTTTAGATTCTGCAGTTTGATAATTGTTGTTCTTTTTATTTTTGCAGTGATTGCGGTGTATTTGCGGCATCATTTGCCGAGTATTTCATTGAGGGCAGGACGCCTCCTAAAAAATTTAATGCCTATGCACACCGGCACAGATTTGGTGCTCTCTTGTGGGATTATGCTAGAAAGAAGATGGAACCGAACGCGCAAAGTGATGATGAGATTATTGGTCGACAGAATAAGTCGCGGAAGCAGAAGAAGTAGTTACTTTTGTCATTGTTTTAGGATGAACTCTATAATTTCGTTTTTCATTGTGTTCTGTTATGTTGTCATTGTTGTAAGACGGATCAGATTTGTTTGTGTTTGAATTTTATGAATACTTTTAAGAATAGTATGGCAAATGATATGTTTGCTCTGTTATAAAGGTTTAGTGAGTTTCAGTGCGATATTGGAGTGTTGCAGTTTAGTTTATTTTGGTGTTTTCTCCCTTGATTTTGTGTTGTGAATTAAAGATATGAAAAATATATGGTAGTTTGTGATACATTGTCTCTTGCAGATACACGCATGATACACACATGATACACGTATTATACACATATGATACACAGTGTGATACATAAATGATACAGTCGTTTTGGATTGCTGCACAATTAGTTTCTTAACAATAAGTTTTGCAGTTTGTTTGGTTTTGAAATATGTATTGATGAAGCCACACTCTTATTTGCAAATTTCTAAAACTATTTGCATAGTTTTCTAGCTGCTACGGCTGTTTTTCATTAGTTAGCTTTGTTACTACACAAATACAGACATGAGTAAGAGCCTATACATAGAGATATATAGGTGATACACAAGTGATACATAGATGATACAAATATGATACATAGCTGATACAGCTTCTTTTTAATCAAACAGATGTATAATTTAAAAAATACACTTGCAACACGATTTTAAATGATAGATCAAATATTTATTTATATCTGAAATTCAAATGACATTCTGCAATGATACAGTTCTTGATATATTGCATTCTTTTAAATCTCTATGATATTCAGTAAAGTAAAATAACAAGTAGTTCAAAGTTTGACATATTTCATCCTCTCTTTGGATTATTTCTACAAGTTTTCCTGTTGTGACCTTCTTCTCTACGCTGTCCATGTGAAATTGACCTTTTTCGTTCCCTTTCAGATATTGGCTTGCACCTCCCCTTCATTGGCCTTCCTATTGTTTTAGTCAAGTCAGGTGGCAAGACTTTTTCATCTAGAACTTCTGCAGGAATTTTTCATGAGCTTTCATCAGGAACCAGATTAATTGGAATTTCATAGGTCTTCAGGTAGTTCCTGGTGTAGTACACCGAGCAATACTCAATGTGATCAATGTATTTGTATTTTAATACTGCCCAAGCATGTGCACATGGCAGCTCATCCAACTGAAATCTTCTACAGCTGCAAGTTTGATCTTTTAGGAACATCATCCTCTGCTTTCAAGTACTGAATATAAGTAACTCGTCGAAAGGGTCACCTACAAAATTTATCAACTATCATTAGTGGTGACAAATCAGATGCCCTCCTAATACATATACTAGAGAGCCTACAAGATTCAAAATAGCTTAATATCATGTCAAACCAACCAATATTTCAGCAATGGGGTAGGCATAGATGCTACATTAAATTGAAAACCTTTGCTTTTGTCCGGGTGGACACTAGTTTAACAGAATCACACAAAGGCTTCAAGATATAACAGATCCGTGAATTCGGCATGATTACATATTCTATGCACAAGTATCTACAGATTCCAGTCGTACCTTCATCTTATGTGACAATTCAAGATTATCCATCAGCATTGTATCATATTTTTTTCCAAGATCAGTAAATGACTCTACTGCATTCTTTAGGCTTGTAACATTCCATTGTCCGATTGATTGCCTTATGTAGTCCAGCAAAGACAGTACTGGAGTTCCCTAGCAGCCTTGAGTGCTGCATTGATCAACTCCGCAATGTTTGAAGTCATCGTCAATGTTCTGTTGACAGTGGAATGTGCTCTGAACCATATTTCATACGCAACGTTCATTAAGTAATCTTTGACCCTCTTATCAATTTTCTCTACCTCTGCCATGTGGTAATCAAACTTTTCAATTGTGTATGCTTTAGTGTGATGACCCAAAGGGTCATCACCTGTTTTCTCATTCATCCCGTGCTTTCGAGGCCTTGAAAACCTCATTTTTACTTGCCTCGATTTGCGTGCGCAATTCAGGCGCATAGCCGGAAAGTTTAAATATAATTTATATGTAAAAATTTATGAATTTTGATATTGTTATGATTAAAGTTGACTTTGGTCAACATTTTTGGTAAACGGACCCAGACCCGGACCCGTGATTTGACGGTCCCGGAGGATCCGTAGAAAAATATGGGACTCGGGCGTGTGCCCGGAGTTGAATTCCAAGGTCTAGAGCCCGAGAAATGAATTTTTTTGGAAATTGTTTTTATGAAATTATTAAGAAAAATGGAAATGAAAATTGATTAAAAGACTGTGGTATCGGGCTCGTATTTTGGTTGCGACATCCGGTACAAGTCTTATATATGGTTTAAGCACTTTCTATGAAATTTGGTCAAAATCGGACGTCATTTGACGTGTTTCGGACCTAAATACCAAAAATTTGAAGTTTATGAAGTTAGAATGAAAAATGATGATTTTGAGGGTTGATTCATTGATTTTGATGTTGTTTTGGCGATTTGATCGCCCGATTAAGTTCGTATGAGGTTGTTGAGTTAGTGTGTGTGTTTGGTTAGGAGCCCCGAGGGCTCGGAAGTGATTCGGAGGTGGTTCGGGATGTTTTTGGCCTTAGAGAAAGTTGCAGAAAATCTGCAATTTTTGCTCAGTTGTTTCCTCCTTCGCGATCGCAATCTTCAGCCCGCGTTCGCGTTCCTTTGGCTTTTTCCTCTTCCGCGCTCGCGTACTCGGTCACGCGATCGCATAGCTTCAGCATTTCCTTCAATGCGTTCGCTCCAGTAGACTCGCGTTCGCATAGACCAAACTTTTGGACCCCCAGTATTTCTTCTACACGTTCGCGTTACCATCCACGCGATCGCGATGACCGGTCAGTGGGACCTTTCACGATCGCATGCCTGTTTCCGCGATCGCGAAGGGCAAATTCGCCCAGTTATTTTTAAAGCCTAAGAACAGACCAATAACGGGATTTTTCACCCAAAACACACGAGTTCATCTTCTCTACAGCACATAGGCGATTTTTAGAGCTATCCTTCACCAAAACTTCTTGGGTAAGTATTATCTAACTCGTTTTCTTCATTTTCTATCATCATTTACCAAATATCTAGACCTAAATCATGTAGTTTATGGTAAGAATTGGGGAAAAGGGTAGAATTAGGGCTTTTCAATTTTCTTTGATTTAGACCTCGTTTTGGGGTCGAATTTGAAAACAAATTGTATATCCGGGCTCGTGGGGGAATGGGTAACATGGAATTGGTTCGAACCTCGTGTTTTGACCAAGCGGGCCCGGGGTCGATTTTTGGAATTTTGGGAAGAAAGCTTAGAATTCATATTTATGCATTGGGTTTACTTTGTTAGCTATTATTAATATTTTTAAGGTCATTATTTCATAGATTTGACTGTGTTGGAGCCGAATTCGAGGGGTAAAGCTATACTAGAGGCTTGAGTTGAGTTTGGAGCATTCGAGGTAAGTGTTTGATCTAACTTTGGCTTGAGGGAATAGGATTAGAGTATTATTTGCTAATTGCTAAATGTTGAGTATGGTGTATAGGCATGGTGACGAGTATCTATACGCCGGTGTCTAGCATGACCGTGGGTCTTTATTTGTGCTTAATTGGGATTCTGTAGTGACTCTTCCTTGTTAAATTGATGGTTTCTACATGATATGAAGAGACTGAGAAGGAAATATGATGTGTAAACTCTTTGGAGCGTTGGCTCGATTTTCGACTTGATTAAAGAGTAAGAAATGAACGTTAAAGAAAGAGATGTGATTATTCCCTTGCCGGAACGTGTAAATTATTGTTGTTGCTCCCTTGCCGAGATTTAACTGCTTAGTCGTATTCTCCCTTGCCGGGAAACCACTTATATATATTATGAAATGGGATCGTGTGGCACGCCGACCACTTATATATATTATGAAATGGGATCGTGTGGCACGCCGACCACTTATATATTATGAAATGGGATAGTGTGGCACGCCGACCACTTATATAGATTACGAGATCTGATGTAGTTTCGTGTTTACTTCTGATAAGTTGTTTGCATCTGTATTTCCCCTAAGCATGTCCCCTCCCCGCCTTAATTGGTATTTTCTGCTGTTATTTCGTTGTACTTGTATATACATATATACCTGCACAGGTTATTTTTGGTAGGTCCTGTCTAGCCTCGTCACTACTTCGCCGGGGTTAGGCCAGGCACTTACCAGCACATGGGCTCGGTTGTGCTGATGCTACACTCTGTGCATCTTTTTGCACAGATCTAGGAGTAGCTTTTGGGCCTCTACAGTAGGATTTGATCGGGAGCTGACTTCAGTCCAGGGACTTTCGAGGTAGCCTAGCTGACGTCCGCAGGCCGGAGTCCCTTCTATGTTATTAGTTTGTTTTCCTTGTACTGAGACAAACATTGATGTACTCCTATTCGGACTTGTTTTTAGCACTCTTTAGTAGTTCGTGAGTTAGTGACACCGTATCTGGGTAGAGATGTTATTGAACTTCCGCACTTTGGGTTTCAGTTATCTATGTTTTTTTAGACTTCCGCTTTTATTTAAATGACACGTTTTATTTATATTGTTTTGATGTTATCAGAAAATGTTTTAATACTTGGCTTGCCTAGCTCCGACAGTAGGCGCCATCACGACTCCCGATGGTGGGAAATCCGGGTCGTGACAAGTTGGTATCAGAGCTCTAGGTTACATAGGTCTCGCTACTCACGGACAAACTTAGTAGAGTGTGAGGGATCGGTACAGAGACGTCTGTATTTATCCCCCAGAGGCTACGGAGTTGGGAAAACTTCACTTTTGTTCTTTCTCGTCGTGCAATTCTGTTTCTCAAATATTGATTGTCTTTCTACTCTGTTCTTTCGCAGATGGCGAGAACTCGTGCTTCCTCTTCTACCGCGCAGCAGCACGAGCCCCCAGCAGCAGCTCCTACGAGGGGCAGAGGGCGAGGCCGAGGCCGTGCCAGAGGCCGAGGCAGGGGCAGAGCTCAGCCCCGAGCAGCAGTCCCAGAGGTGGAGCCTCATGTTGATTATGATGAGGAGGTTCCAGCCCCAGCAGCTCCGGTGGGCCCAGCTCAGGTCCTAGAGGGGTTCATAGCCACCCCAGTTCTTCAGGACGCTCTGGTCAGATTGGTAGGCTTTGTGGAGAGCGTCACCAGAGCGGGTTTGCTTCCAGTAGCACCAGCCACTTCTCAGGCTGGAGGAGGGGTTCAGACTCTTGCTATGCGTACTCCGGAGCAGGTAGCTCCCTAGGCACAGGTTCCAGTGGTTCAGCCAGCTGTGGCAGTTCAGCCGGGTATTGTGACTCAGACCGGCGAGGGAGCGGCTATGTCCTCAAAAGCTTTGTGGAGGCTTGATAGGTTCTCCAAGCTCTTCACCACCACATTCAGCGGTACTTCTTCAGAGGATCCACAAGATTCTTATTTAGCTGTCATGAGATCCTTCGGACTATGGGTATTGTGGAGACCAATGGGGTCGACTTCGCCACTTTCCGACTAGCAGGATCCGCCAAGACTTGGTGGAGGGACTATTGTTTATCAAGACCAGCAGGGTCGCCATCATTGACTTGGGACCAGTTTGCAGAGTTATTTTTGGAGAAGTTTCTCCCAGTTACTCAGCGAGAGGCTCTTCGCAGGCAGTTCGAGCGTCTCCTGCAGGGCTCTATGACAGTCACTCAGTATGAGACTCGGTTCATTGATCTAGAACGCCATGCTATTGTAATACTCCCCACCGAGAGAGAGGGTGCGGAGGTTTATTTATGGGTTGATTCAGCCGATCCATCTCCAGATGGCTACGGGAGCCGGGAGTGAGATTTCTTTTTAGGAGGCGGCCAATGCGGCCCGTAGAGTTGAGGTGGCTCTTGCACGGGGAGGTGATCATGGATCAGATAAGAGGCCCAGTCATGCAGGTAGATTTAGTGGTACCTCGTCTGGAGTTGGGGATTCTTATGGTAGAGGACATCCTCCGAGGCCCTTTCAGTCAGCCCTACAGGTCTCACATGGTACTTCAGGTGGTCGTGGCTCTCAGCCGCAGTCTTCTGACCAGCAGCTTTTCAGTTCACCATCAGCACCTATCAGCGCACCACCACTCCGTTATTCTCAGCAGTCGAGGGCTTGTTACACGTGTGGTGACACGAGACATATTGCCAGGTATTGCCCTCGAGCTTCCGACAGCTCTCAGCAGCAAGGTCCTCGCCCTATGATTGAGGCATCAGGTGATCCGCAGACCGCCCAGCCAGCTAGAGGCGGGGGTAGAGGCCATAGAGGTGGAGGTAGGGACCATAGAGGTGGAGCTCGGACCGCCAGAAGTAGAGGCCAGCCAGCAGCCGATCGTCCCAGAGATATGGTTCAGGGAGGTGGGGCTCAGCCCCGGTGTTATGCTCTTCCAGCCAGCCAGAGGCTGAGTCTTTAGATGCAGTCATTACAGGTACTATTCTGGTCTGTGATAGGGATGCTTCAGTGCTATTTGACCCTGGGTCTACGTATTCNNNACATCACCTACCTGATTATGCCTAGTGATGCTTTGGGTATTCCTGTTTATGTATCTACACCGGTGGGGCATTCTATAGTGGTCGACCGAGTTCATCGTTCCTGTGTGGTAGTGTTTGAGGGTCTTGAGACCCGTGTTGATTTATTTCTCTTAGACACGGTGGATTTTGATGTTATATTAGGGATGGATTGGTTGTCCCCGTATAATGCTATCTTGGATTGTCACGCCAAGACCGTGACCTTGGCTTTACC
>NW_017670448.1:98309-139268 GCF_001879085.1 Nicotiana attenuata
CACTTTGGGTTTCAGTTATCTATGTTTTTTTAGACTTCCGCTTTTATTTAAATGACTCGTTTTATTTATACTGTTGTGATGTTATCAGAAAATGTTTTAATACTTGGCTTGCCTAGCTCCGACAGTAGGCGCCATCACGACTCCCGATGGTGAAAAATCCGGGTCGTGACATTTAGCCATAGCAAAGAATATGTCTTTGAGCACCAAATGATTTTCTGGTAATTTTTTTTACATTATTCCATAGATGCCATATGCAGACACAATGAGGTAATTGTGGATACAATGTTGCCGCCGCATTTTCAATACCTTCATGCATGTTCGGGACTATGCGCATTCCCTCCCTTTCCCCAAATGCATCCTTGAACCTCGCGAAAAACCACTCCCAGGAAGCGTTATTCTCTGAATCTACTATGGCATATGCGAGTGGTAGGACACTACCTAATAAATTGAATCATATAGACATATGTGAGTATATACATGAATAATATATATNCAATCAAAGTTGTTGTTGATGCATACTAGGCAGTACCTACGACAAGGATATAAACTTTTCCATCAATAAATAGAGCGACATGAAATACAATGATATATAGTAATACACATTGCCATCAACAATACTAGATGAAAAAATATAACGACTACACAATACTAGACGGTGACAACCACAACTTAAAAGTGTACAGCCACAGACTTACAAGCAACAACTTTATTTTTGCATAATTATGCTTCTGACATTAACTACGATATACATTGAGATACATAATTATGCAACAAATATTTTGATACCTGCTTTCACTTGATCTATGCACCTTAAACTGAAATTTCTCCTTTACTGCCAAGTGCTTCATGACTTTGACTATCGTAGCCTTGTCTTTATAAATTTTACATTCTTCTACATCTATATGTTGAGGGTCAGTTATAATTATATTTTCATCAGATTCTGTATCGTGCCAGTCTTCTCCATCCCCAAACTCGATCATATTAATTGTATCGCCATTGTATCTCTCCTCTATAACTGAGCTTTGTGCACATTCCGAGGAAATCACAGCAGAATTTGAATTGTAGCAGATCATGTCCATATCCCTTTCACTCGATGTTATACAAAGGGATACATTGTAAATTCCGAACTTTTTTCCAGCTCAAGATATACACATACACCCATACTATTGTGTATCACTATTGGCGGAGAACCGTTTTGGACAATGTATTTGATTTCAATAACATTCAATGAAGCATCTATCATAAGTTGTTTCGAAATCACCTCTACAAAATCTTCAAAACTTATATTTGGAGTAACCATTGCAGCATCTGATTGTAATCTACAAAGTTGTTGTCAACATTCCATCGGCCATCATACTGAATAAAAATTGATAAATTTGCAATTGAAGTGGCTGAAATTAGGTCAAAACTCACTAATTCCTTGATTGATTTTGATTGTAGTTCGCAGTTCCTTCTACACAATAATCGTGAAAGCTGTATCTACACAGAAATCGCGAAAGGATATAGTGAAATTGATCGATTTTGAGTGAAATTTGGAGCTCCTTTGGAGAATTTTTTGGGAGAGAATGCCGTGATTTACAGAGGGAGAGAATGTCGCGATCTGGTAAATTGATACGCTTGAAAAACAGGAAAGGAAGCGTGATTCTCGGATGGAAGAATCCTTCCTTGCGTGTATCTCTAATTTTGGGCTACTTTTGGTAAGTGTTTAATTTTGGGCTAGAGGTTGGTAAGTTTGTATTTAAATTGGCTATTTCTGTACTTTTCCTAAGAAAATATATATAAATCAATTATGATTTGATGAATTCATTGATGCGAAAACATCAGGTTGCTTTTTGACTTTCTGACTGAAAAAGAAAAAGGCAGCCCAGTATGCTAGGCTCCCACTATGCGCGAGGCCAGGGTCAACTTTGGGTAAAGTCACGGAAGCCCAAGCTTTAGGGCCCCAACTTTAGTGGGCCCCACTTTTTACCTTATAATTTTGTTAAAATTAAGTATTTTCACTCCTATTACATATTTTGGTAAAAACTGAAAAGGAAAAATATCTATGTTCCTTGAAAATGGGCTTCTAACGTGTAAATACAAATTTTATGAAACGAATCAAGTAATTATTCTTTTTTCATAGTCTTTTCCTTATTAAATACTCCTTCCGTTCCAATTTATGTGACCTGTTTGACTGTACACGGAGTTTAAGAAATAAATGAAGACTTTTGGAATTTGTGGTCCTAAACAAGTCAAAAAGGGGTCCGGAGTATTTGTGTGGTTATAAAAACTTCTCGTTAAGGGTAGAATTGTAAGTTTAAACTAAATTGTTTCCAAATTAAAAAAGGGGTCATTCTTTTTGGAACTGAACAAAAAGGAAATAGGTTCACATAAACTGGAACGGAGGGAGTATCATGTAAATCTTTCCACTTCCTCTCTTGGTTTCCACAATATTCAATTTTAGTTTTTGATCTTTCTCTGTTCTCACCAAACGTAACTATTATTATATTTTTTCTTTGTGCCTCCAAGAGATCCAATTGTTCTGTATTTTTCGTCTATCAAACTAAAGCCTACGAGAAGTATATTGAAAGCAACAAATATTTATTTTCACATCAAGTAAATGAGTCAAGTTCTTCTATTCCTACTTACTAGTAATAGTTTTCATCTAACGTTTGTTTTTCTTAATATTTTCAATACGTATGCATATATTATCCTTTTAGTATTTATTAAAATTTAAATATGTCAAATGGAAAGTATGAAACCGGTTATTCAAAACTTAGGGAAAAAAAAAAGTTGAATCTTTGATACAATCCCAAAAAGAAGAGATGATTATACTCTAATCGACATACTCAATCACATAAAAAGACTTGATTCTTTTTTAAATACTTATATTGTTTATATAATAATGATAAAAGTTTCTGTAACAGTTGCATCTGGCCGCCCTCGACTACAAACTAGAAATTTGAAAGAAGTTTTTTAAAACTAAAATTGATAAAATCTTACTTAAAATCAACCATGGCGCAAGAAAGATTGAATGGATTATCTATATTATCAATTGAAAAAGAAATATTAGAAGAAATTGATTATAAAATAATTATTCATAATTTTGTATCTCAAAAAAGCTATAAAAAATAGATTTCAATTAAATTATGTATAAGAAAGTTTTTTTTCAGGGAAAAAAAGTTAAAGACTTCTTCTGCTAGTTTGTCTTTAGGCCTTCAATAGTGTTGAACCGTCCCGACGCGAGTCACGCTTTAAGCTCTCGCTATGTGCGGGCTCTTCTGAATAATTTTAAAAAATTAAAAAATGTTATAAATAGAGTTCTATTTATGGTGAATGTCTATATTTAGAGAGATTCTAGGGTTTATTACTTGGTGGCTAAGTCACCATCTCCCTATAAATAGAGGGTTCTATTTTATTGTAATTCATCCCAAAAAATCAATAAGAATTCTCTCTCCCTACTTTTCTTTGCAATACTGTTCTTCTTCTTTCATAACACGTTATCAGCACGAGACTCTAACCAATTGAGTAGAAGCTTTGGGATTGAGCATAATGATTGTCAATTATTCCATGAACTTCCTTCATGATTAAATTCTGGATTTAAGGTAGTATTTTCCTGTATTTTTCTCTTTTATTCTATACTTTGATTTTAAATACAAGCAAAGACAACAAAGTTTGATTATAACTCAAATGAAGTTTTAACCACCTGAAGTGGTAAAATTTATATGCCTCGCCATGATCAAATTCATGTATGATTCTCGGCAAAGAATTAAAAACCCGTCCCATTGAATTTGCTCCATTCTCATTCCCTTAAGAGAGTGTGATAGCAGTATGTGATAAGTCTGAAAGAAGACAAATTATTACTATGAATGTATCAATGGATATGGACGTGGCAATAGACGAAATTATAATCATCATCATTTGTGGTAATGAGAACAATAAGGATTCTCAAAATAATCTTTCACTCTGTGAAAAATATTTGTCATCAATTTGACATGAGATTTTATAAAGCACATATAGATGATTATGGTCCATTCATGATGTGAATGTGACAACATCTGATTTATGAATACATATTTATTCTTCAAAGAATATGAACGTGCTAGTGGTAGTGAATATACCGCACTCACCTCTAAAAGGAGGTTTGAGATGATATAAGAAAATAATGTCATTATTATGGCATGAATGGTCATTGGTCACGTACCTATTGTACGCCAAAATATTTTGGTAATGTGATTATTAAAGATAATATTAATGCAAGAAACATATCTTGCATATAATTTTGACCATAACCATAATGGTATAACTTTCTCTTTAAAAGAGATATTCACCATATGGATGTTGATAAATATGTGGTAGTACCAAATTAATTGAGAGCTCTGGAAGAGCCAATTATTACTATTTTGGAGAAATACAATTGATTACCAATAAGGTATTGTGTTGTAGTAAGTCTCAAAGAAACTTATTCAGTTTCCAAAGTATACGCGAAAGCGATTGATTATATTGAGACTATAAATAAAGGAAAGATTTAATATCTTCTATTACTACAGCATGTAGCGGGGTAATATATATGTGAAAAGCTACCCATTTTATTCTCCAATTTGTACTACATAAACAAAAGAATACCACAATGAAGTGGATATTTATTGATATAAAAACACATATCATAATGAACTTGAAGTTTATTGATAATTGCATATGTCATGGTGTAAACCTGACTTTATCAATATTGATAATTTATTCAGTTGGCATAATTGGTTTACCCATATCAATTTAAGTATGATGTGCAAACATAAAAGAGAATTCACATGGGTAAATATTAAAGAACTAGAAAGTTCTTTACGAATTCTCTTACGTTGCTTGTTCTCATTAATTAATAGACCAATTAAAATTGGGATTGAATCCCATGAATGCTGGAAGTATCAAAGGTGAATATGGGCTCATTCACCTGCCATGTATACCACATAAGATGCATCTATGAGATGGTTACATGTGCGATTATTATTAACCCGCAACCTGGCCGATGTTTGCGAGGTAACTTTCTCACTAATTTAGTTTCGAGCATAATTTCCAGATTTTCTATTCAAGAAGTTCATCTTGATAAGTTGGTTTACATAACAGTTCGTTTAGAAAAATAATTTATTGAGTGCCTCTACTTAATAGCTAAACAATTGCTTATGAGAACAAAGTTATCTATATCAGTTTGATAAACGTTATATACGAAAGTATATTATTTTCTACCCTCACAAGTGGTTCAGGGTCAGGAACCAAATAATTCCATCTTATTATTATTGATGTGTGGTGTATATTTTGATTAACACCATAACGCACAAAGGTGGATTTTCAAAGTTGAGGAAGCAAGTTAGTTTTTCTAACATGAGGGGGAGAAGGAATAAACAGTTGAGAAAAAGTTACATGGAATGAATTATCATTTATACATCTAGATCCTCGAATAAAATAATATGAACTTGAAGTTCATAAAAAGATAATTCATTTGCAATATATTGCAAAGCATGCCAGACGCATTTGCTGACCCAAAGAAAGTAATTATATTCTCATTGCAAATGCTCCTATTAAGTCCTAGAAGGACAAAGTCTATGGTACGCTTGAAGCTTATAGACAAATCGGTTTCAAATAAACTTCTTGATAAAGAAGATGAGCAAATGATCAAAATGATCATAATAAAGGAGGCAAGTGATCTAGAAGATCACATGACATAACACTTCATAAAATCTCATGAGAGATTCAGGTACCTGAATATATGAATGAAGAGATCTCTATGTTATGTCTATATGAAAATAAGGAGGTTGGAACCGATATATAATGTTTGTCGACGACATCTATAATAGCGCTAAGTATATATGAGGATCTTAAGTCTGGAGAAACAATTTCGAATAGAATTGGTTTCCTATGAAAGACATGTAGTGTTGAACATGTAGTTCAAATACTTGAAGTATAAGTCAATGATATGTGCAATCAGTTTTCGATATCTTATTTGTCTAGCATGACATGAAACCTTGATATGCATCTAATTAAAGTCTATTATATGACTTATATGGCTTAACTTATGAGACCCTTGAAAGATTTAAATTGCTTGAAGCATATACAATTCTTGATCTTGAAGTACCACATCCTCATTGCAATTTGTGCATATATGTATCTTGCTATAACTATAAGCATGATAATGTGATAGCGAGAATACCTCCATAGAGATATTGAAGAGCCATTCTACGATATTTATGAAGACATTATATCTCTATAAAAAATGATGATTTCAAGGTGCAATATATTCATTCAAGTTAATATGGCTAATTTGTTTATCAAGTCTCTACCAAAGATCTTTTGAAGATGATGCACAAGATTGGAATGCAAATGCTCAAGGATGTGAATTGATGCTCTCATCAGGGGGAGTTAATACGCGTTGTACTCTTTTTCCCTTACAAGGTTTTGTCCCACTGGGTTTTCCTTGCAAGGTTTTTAACGAGGCAACCAAAAGGCGTATTGTTAGATATGTGTACTCTTTTTCCTTCTCTAGAATTGTTTTCCCACTGGGTTTTATTTTAGTTAAGGTTTTAACGAGGCACATTATCTGTTGAATAAACATTCAAGGGGGAGTGTTATAAATAGAGTTCTATTTATGGTAAATGTCTATATTTAGAGAGATTCTAGGGTTTATTACTTGGTGGCTAAGTCACCATCTCCCTATAAATAGAGGGTTCTATTTTATTGTAATTCATCTCAAATCAATAAGAATTCTCTCTCCCTACTTTTCTTTGCAATACTGTTCTTCTTCTTCTATTGTTTCATAACAAAAAAGCTTTTTAGTGTGTAATTGTTTTATTGATTTTGGGAAAGGTTGAAGAACTTCGGAAGCTACATCCAACAGAATCAAGTGCTCAATTTTAGAAAAACAACAAAGAGTGCAAAAAGAAAGCGGAATCACCTACACATGATATGAATTGTTCAATCTCCAATGATACGGCACCAGATTTGAACCGATTGAATATAATTACTCCACAAATCTACAGTGATAACTGATATGGATATAAATAACAGAGTAATTAAGCGTTGATATTAAGGTATAGATTCTGAGGAAAGCTGTAATATCTCAACTTATTCTTCAAACTAAATAATCAAACCTAAGACCCCAACCCCCCCAACCCCCAACCCTCTAACAAATTAAACACCCCTAATCCTACCCAATTCAGCCCTCCAAAAAGAAGAAGAGAGAAGTTTGCCCTTGGTTGAGGAGTTAAGTGACAACCTTAGGAACCAATAATATTCAAACTGTAATATAGATTTTCGGGAAATTGTCGAAAATAGTTTTCGACAAGCACGTTTCGTTGAATATACAATCTTATAATGCAGTTTGAATACTGAAAACAATCACTACCGACGCCTCATGTGCAAGCAACAATTATGTAACTACATTTGAAAACAAGTTCAAGGAAGCACCACAGATATCCATTATCAACTTTACAGTGAAGCCGCAAAATATTTTAAACATTCTCAATCTGGAAACAATCCAAGAGCCTCTCGTAGACCCTCCTGATATGTTCCTGTAAAAAATTGGAAATATCTACGAGTAGGAGACCCTTCCCTAAAGCAACTAAAGCAACTGCTTTAGGTCCCATAGTTATGGGAGCCCATTTTTTGTTACACTTAATAGGCTACATACAAGTTTAAAAAAAGTTATGTCAAGTGAAAATGCTTGATTTCTTTCTCTAACAAATATAAAGAAAAAGGATTTGCAATTGCTATGATTTCTGGCAAGAAAATTGCATTTGAATAGAATATCGAACCCAAATTTCGTGAGAAACGTGTGATATATATGAAGACAATTTGATGAGAATATTGATAATGAAATCTCAAGTTCTCTCGAAAAGTCCTTTAGAGTTGATTACTTTGTATACATAGTATTCACTTCAAAATAGATTTGAAGAAATCGAAGCATATGAAAATATTTTTGGTTTTCAATTTAGCGATAAAAAAATTGAGATCACTAGATGATTGAAATTTAAAAAAAATATTGCCTTAATCTTGAATGTTCCTCAAAGGCTTAATAATCAATCTGATATTTATGGTTCAGATTTATTTTCAGAATTAAAGTATCAAGAAAATAGTACTATTAGAAGATAACAGTTTAATTGATATACTCAATCAAATAAAAAGAGTTTTTTTTCTTTTCCAAATGCCTGCATTGCTTATAGAATAATGTTAATAACTCATGTTGTTGTTGCTTTAGCGAAAAGAAGTTTTTCAAAATTAAAATTGATAAATCTTTTCTAATATCACCAATGTATCAAGGAGGTTAAATGGATTAGTTATGTTGTCAATTGAGAATAATTATAAAAAAAATTATTAATAACTTTATATTTAAAAATGCTAGAAAAATAGACTTCAAATAAAAATTTTTTTAAAAACAGAAGTTAAGGCCCCTCGTAAAATTTAGCTTTAGGCCACAATATTTGTTGGGCCGCCCTGCTGGACAATAATGAAAGAGAAGCCAATCTTGCCCCACAATATCAAAACAACTCCAAAATGAACTTGCGGTCCTCCACCCGTTAACCATGTTGAAAGATCAAATTTAGGTAGCGACTTGCAGCCAGCAGCTTCGTCCTTATCTCCTGTCATACGAGATAGCAACTTGTGATAGAAGGCCAACGACAGCTGAATCAAGACAATATTCTGATTTCAAAAGCTATCACCAGATGTTTCATTTGACTTCTTTAGCATCAGATGTGTTTAACCTAAAAGTTGGATAACAATTAAACTTATAATGTGATTTTAAGGATATGTGATTTTACCTAATACCAATTGATAAACGTAAAGATAAGTGATGCAAATTGACAATAATATAAAGCAAACCACCATTTGGATAGAGCCCTCGAGCTCGGACACCCTCGAGCTAGTTATGCAAGAATAGTTAAAATGCAACGAGCCGATAAACAAGAGAATGTAAGCTAAAGAGAGAATATTATATTGCTTTGATCTGTGCAAATGTAAGGTGTCTACAAATGATGGGGACTCCTCTTTATATAGTAGAGGAGTCCTAAATATGGTATAATTCTAATTACAGAAGTAAATCCCATGATTAGCCTAAACAACTGCCCTTGATCTGATCCGTTCCGGGATTTTCGCCGTGATCTTCGACCGGTTACGGATATCTAGCCAATCTGTTATCGAGCTTCGTTTGAAGTTTGTCATATATGGTCTCGATCGCTCTTGGCCTCGATCTCGACGAGCACCTTGATTCTCGAGCTTGATACTTTATCTTCGTGCTCTGCCTAGATCCATTATGAGACTGACCCTCGACGTGATTCCCCGGACTTCGATTAAATGGTAAATCAGACAAGTCCTATTTTAACCGTATACAGATAGTCCCCTCATTTCTTGGAGTGTAATGAGAAGAAACGAACTGAGCCTTCGATTTTATACCTCGACCAGTTATGACGTCACCCTTGTGACGTAAGTGACAAAAGCGACCGAAGCGTCGCGTCCGTAAGGTTCCCAAGATCATTAATGAGCGTCAGTTGATGGTTGGCCACTAGTGCCTTTGAACCGTCGCCGTGAATCCTTAAATAGGTCTTCTACTTACTTCTTTAAACTTTACTTTGAATTTTTCTCGCGCTAATCTTCAAAATCCTTCTAAGTTTTTCAGGTCTTTCTGCAAATCTTCAAAGCTCTTCACATCTTATTAAGCCTCTCCGTCCTTGCACAATTTCTAGGCCTCGTTACCAACCTTTCTTCAAAACTACAAACCTTATCTTCTTCTTTCTCTAAATCCATACATAAACAGCGAAAAATCTAAAACCGTTAAAGGAGAAAGTTCTTCATCGCGTCCGGCCGGCGATAAAACGCCGGTGGAGCCACGCATCGAGGAGTGTATTCCCGGGGCGTGCGATCTTACTTCCGATTTCAAAGTTGAGAAACCCTCCTCGGTCCCTTGTCGATGTGAGCCAATGTCGAGATATATATGCTCGATAACTTAGGGCGACCTTAAGCAAGTGACGAAAGATTGGCATTGGAAAGGCAAAGAGGAGGTGATTCTGACCCCCGAAGAGGACATCACCACTTACGTGAAAGGGTTCTTATGTGTTTACACTTACCCTTTTACGCTGGGTCCCGTCGATCCCGTTATCCTCAACTTCTGCCGCCAATACCACATAACCCTAGGCCAGATCCATCCTTCTTTCTGGCGTATTGTCATTTTCCTTTGATTTTTCGTGAGCAAAGTCAAGGGGATGCCTTTTACCCTCGACCATCTCATTAGACTGTACAGCCCCCATCTCCATCGAGGCGAATTAATAAGGCTTCAGCGTCGGGCCACCAAGGTGTTGTTCTCGAGCATAGATGAGGGCAAGGACCAAGGATGGATGGGCCGGTTTGTCCGAGTGAGGACTTCCGACATAATCCCAGCCGAGAAGATGCCATTCCCCGAAGAGTAGAACATGAAGCGTAAGTACAAATCCCGCCCTTGGCCTCGATTTACTATTTCTTTTCTTTTGCTTTTTCTCATCGACATTCCCTCTTACGATGCAGCGGTTTCTTGGGTGCCTGGTACAATTTCGAACCTTGAGGGCTGGGTTCGGAAACTGGCATTGACCTCTACATATGCTGAGCACTCGTGGTGTGATTTGGCAAGGGGCCGATGGGAGTCCAAGAATCATGGTAAGTTTCTTTTCACGTGTTTAATGTTCTTCTCTGAAATGTCTCTTTTTTATTTCTACTTGATTTTCTTTCATATAGGTCTCGAAGACAATGCTATCATGAGGCCCCTGTCTGGGGAGGAGGAGGTTCCGCCCCCGGTCCCGAAGCCGTCGAAGGAGAAGAAAACAAAAAGGGTCTCGCCCTCCGAGACTCCAAAGCCTAAGAAGAGCAACGCTCGTAGGTCGAAAAAGGACACCGCCGCCCTGCCTGCTGGCGTTGCTGAGAGTCCAAGGGAGGAAGAAAAGGAAGATGAAGATGCTGACTTCGAGCTAGTGGCTCGAACGAAGAGGAGCGTCGAGGCTCCAAAGGCCGCTGAGCTGGTGATGGTCGAAGAGATTCATCCTCGGACCGAGGAGATCTCGGAGGGTGGCCCGAGCAAAGTCCCCGAGTCTTCGAGGCTGAAGAAGTCTCCCGCCGTGATGATCAATCGGCGGATGCGCTTGAAGGGGCCGGTTTCGAGGTCCTTCAGAACGAAGAGAACACCCCAAGTGACTCGCTTGGGGCAATAAATATTGAAGATTAGACAACCCTCCCCACATTTTCCGAGGGGCAAATTCAGGAGTCCCAGGCCATGGGGACCCCCGATGTGGGAATGGTCCACAAAGGGGAGGACCTTTTTCACGGTTGTTTCACAGCAGTCGATGATACTTCCGACCTGGGTGATGCATCGAGTATCTTCGATGAGGCTCATCGACTCCTGAATCAGGTAAGCCTTAGATCCCTTTATCAATACTACTTTTGCCTTTATTTCCTCTTGCCTGATTTCCTTTCCTTCTTCATAGGCCTTGACGTTTCAACGGGAAGCGTTTTCTAAATCCCGGGCAGAGTTGAACCGGTGTGAGGCCGATCTTAAAAGGCTCACTGAGAAGAGAGATGCCCTAAAACTTCTCAGTGGGCAAAAGGAAGAGGAGATCAAGGTCCTCCGATCCGAATTGGCCACAACCCATAAAGAGCAAACCGACCTGATTGAGCAGGTAGTGAAATTTTTTTAGAAGAATGATGTATCAGTTCAAGGATGACGACTAATATTTCGATCCTGCAGGTTCAGCAAAAGGCCGAAAAAATCGAGCAACTTCGCGAGGAGGCCAAAATAAAGGAGGCGGGGACTCTGGGTGGAAACAAAACATGGACCGCCTTGCCTCGGAGAAAGAGGCTGCTCGAGCTCAATTGTCATAGGCCGAACGTCAACTCCAAAGCATGAAGGAGGAAAATTTGGCCCGCACCAAGAAAATTGAGGAGCTCGAGGCTCGATTGGCCGCCGATCTTGCAAAGGCCACATCTGAGGCAGAAAAAACAAAGGCTGACGCGGAGGCGGTCATGGCCGTCTACCGAGCCGATGCTGAAGCTGCTCACACTCGAGCAAAGGAAATTTCTGATGCCGCTCAGGCTCGAGCATTCTGCGTTGCCCAGCATGACAAATGCCAGTCTCGGAGAGAGACTCTCGAGGAGATTCATGCTCGTCGCTTTGACCTTTTGTCGAGATCGAGAGTGCGAAAGTACTCGAGGTCGAATCTAGAGCGCTGCTTTCTTCTGATGATGATGACTCCGGGAGTTCGAGTGGATTCGAGAGTGGAGAAGATGAAGATGAGACTCCTGGGGAAGATTAGGCACTTAGAATTCTTTTTTTTGGATTTTTTGTGTAAGATCTGAGTGGCCTTTGTAAATATTTTTGCATATATGAAAGATCCCTTTTCTTTCCGATTCGTCTCCAATTTTGGTTTTGTGAAAACTCTATTTTTCTTTTCGCCTTATGATAATTCTGATATAATTTATATCTTGTGAGAATTTTGACTCACTTCGTTGCCTTGCGAAAATTTTGTCGAAGTATAGTCTCTATAATCGAGTGAGTAATTGCTCGAACTCGGAGTAGAAAAAATCCTTAGGTTTAAATTGAGCGAGGGTGGATCCTCGAAATCAACAATATAATGACCCTTAGGCTCTTGAATTGGGCCGATATGGCCTTAAAAGAGTGGTTTTTCCCTTTTCGGTTTTAAAAAGTTTAATCATATAAAAATTTCTTATGCCTTAGCACGAGATAAATATGTACCCATTAGGATTCAGTGTTATCGAAAACCTTTTACTTTGTTATGCCTTAGCATAAGTTTGTTCGAGAGTTCGAACAATTTGGTACCTCTTAAGGTTTTTGATGGTTGACGTTATCGAAAACCATTGTAACTTTGCCGAGGGTAGCCTTTTTTAATTGTTTTATGAAAATATTTGATGGCCTTTTTCATTACGGAATTCGGACGTCTCCAAACCGCCTTATTTTGGCCGTAGCCTTTAACTTGAGATTTGCCCTTTGGGCTTGTTTCTCGATTATACTTTGAACTTGTTGAAAGTGTCAGTCCTCGAGTGGGGTGGCCGTGGACTATAAAACTGAGGATTTCCTTTTCAAGGTCTTATGGTCTCGGAGTTTAACAATTTGAACACGTTGATTTTTGGATGGCAATCCCCAAGTACGGTGTTGATAGCTCGAGCTTTAGTTGCGATCGGCACTTGAGCCAGTTTCCGCAATAGATCATAAATAAAATAAAAATTGTAAAGTAGAGATTTCACTAAGGCATGGAACATCTGGTAAGGAAAAAATACTTCTTTCCATAAATCAATCATCTGTACATGTTTTGCCGTCGGGCTCGAGTAATCTACAAGGACACGGTTCATTTGACCGTTTGGCCCTTTACAAAATTTACCTATCGAGACTTGTTGATACAGAGTATTTTCCTTGAGAATATAACATCCGAGGGTGATGCCCCCTAGTATTCGAGGTTGATTGTAAAGAAGCCTCGGATACTGTTGCATCGTCCCCAGGTAGCACAAATAATTGTTGTCTCGTTAAATACCTCGGCGGAAAAACCCATTTGGGACAAAAACCGATCTAAGGGAAAAAGAGTGCAATGCGTGCTTTAAAACCTGAGGTCTTTGTGTTGAAGAATTTCTCAATGTCTTCGATCGAACACCTGCAATAAGTTAGAATCGAATACAAATGGAAAAAAGAGAGAGTCATACCTTAACAATAATATTGTTTGAGGAGTGATATGTTCCAATTGTTTGGCAATTGTTCGTCGTTCATCGTGCCATATTTGTAAGATCCCTTTCCAATGACATCGAGGACCTGATATGGTCCTTCCCAATTTGGGCCGAGTTTCCCTTCGTTTGGGTCTCGAATGTTGAGGGTGACTTTTCTCAGGACTAAGTCCCCGATTCGAAAGTGGCGAAGATTGGCTCTTCGGTTGTAGTATCTCTCGATGCGCTGCTTCTGTGTTGCCATTCTGACGAGGGTGGCTTCCCATTTTTCATCTAGAAATTCGAGGCTTGTGTTCATAGCCTCGTGGTTTGATTCTTCCATTGTGTATCGAAACCTGACACTGGGTTCTTGGACCTCGACCGAGATTAGGGCTTCGGCGCCATATACTAAGGAGAACGGTGTTGCCCTCGTACTACGTTTTGCGTTGTTTGATATGCCCAAAGGACATCGAGCAAAATTTCTCTCCATTTTCCCTTAGCATCGTTCAATCTTTTCTTTAGATTCTGAATAATGGTCTTATTTGTTGATTCGGCCTGTCCGTTCCTACTAGGATGATACGGCGTCGATAATATCCTTTTTATTTTGTGATCCTCGAGGAACTTTGTTATTTTGCTGCTGATAAATTGTTTATCATTGTCGCATACTATCTCGGCAGGTATCCCGAATTGGCATATGATGTGATCCCAGATAAAGTCTATAACTTCTTTTTCTCTGACTTTCTCAAAAGCCTGTGCTTCAAGCCACTTAGAGAAATAGTCAGTCATAAATAAAATAAATTTAGCTTTACTTGGGGCCGATGGCAGAGGGCCGACGATATCCATTCCCCATTTCATGAACGGCCATGGGGATAGGACTGAATGAAGTTGCTCCCCGGGCTGGTGGATCATCGGTGCATGTCTTTGGCATTTGTCGCATTTTCGAACCAACTCCTTAGTATCTTTTTCCATATTGTCCCAATAGTACCCTGCTCTGATGACTTTGTGAACTAGCGGTTCAGCACCGGAATGGTTCCCGCAAGTACCCTCGTGTATTTCTCATAGGACGTAGTCGGTGTCTCCCAGACCCAAACATATTTCCAACGGTCCATCGAACATCCTTCTGTACGATGTTCCATCTTCAGCCAATGTGAATCGTGCAGCTTTGTTCGTAGAGTCCTCGATTCCTTAGGGTCCGACGGAAGCTTCACATTCTTTAGATAATCGATATATTTGTTCCTCCAATCCAAAGTTAGGCTTGTGGAGTTTATTTCGGTATGACCTTCTTCAACTATCGACTTTGAAAGTTGTACGACAGTCCCCGAGCTAATTTCATCATCTTTGACTGATGACCCCAAATTTGCAAGGGCATCGGCCTCACTGTTATGCTCTCGAGGTACATGTTGTAGTGTCCATTCTTTAAACCGGTGTAGGGCTACCTGCAGTTTGTCCAAGTACCTCTACATTCGATCTTCTGGAACCTCGAAGGTCTTGTTGACTTGGTTAACCACGAGTAGGAAATCACACTTGGCCTCGATGACCTCTGCTCCCAAACTTTTAGCCAGCTCGAGACCTATAATCATGTCCTCATACTTGGCCTCATTGTTAGTCAACTTAGGGGTTTTGATTGATTGTCTAATTGTATTGCTTGTGGGTGGCTTCAAAATGATGGCTAAATCGGACCCCTTCACATTTGAAGCTCCATCTATGAAATGGGTCCACACCCCCGAAGACGTACCCGTTTTTAGCAAAAGTTCCTTTTGGACCTCGGGTACGAGGGCAGGCGTGAAGTCGGCCACGAAGTCTGCTAAGATTTGAGACTTGATGGCCGTTCGGGATTGATACTCGATAACATACCCACGGATTTTGACGGCCCATTTGGCCAGTCGGCCCGAGAGTTCGGGCTTGTGCAAAATATTGCGAAGGGGGTAAGTGGTTACAACACAAATTGGGTGACATTGAAAATACGGTTTTAATTTTCTAGAGGCGCTTATTAAAGCAAGTGCTAATTTTTCTAAGTATGGGTATCGGGTCTCAGCTTCACTGGCTAACATAGTAAATAGGAAATTGCGTACCTTGCTCTTCTCGAACTAGGACACCACTTATCGCAACTTCCGAGACTGCCAAATATAAGTAAAGTTACTCGTCCGCTTTCGCAGTGTGAAGCAATGGGGGGCTCGAAAAATACCGCTTTAACTCTTCTAACGCTTGTTGGCATTCCGGGGTCCAAGTGAAATTGTTCTTCTTTTTGAGCAGTGAGAAGAACCTGTGACTCTGATCCGAAGACCTCGAGATGAACCGGCCTAAGGCGGCTATCTGCCTTGTTAATCTTTGTACGGCCTTAACGCTGTCCACGACTATGATGTCTTCGATTGCCTTGATTTTGTCAGGGTTGATATCGATTCCCCGATTTGACACCATAAAGCCGAGGAATTTGCCCGAACTAACCCCGAATGCACATTTCTCGCGGTTGAGCTTCATGTTGTATTTTCTCAATATGTTGAAGGTTTCCTGCAAATGTGTCAAATGGCCCTCTGCGCGTAGGGACTTAACTAGCATGTCATCGATATAAACCTCCATTAATTTACCTATTTGTTCTTCAAACATTCGATTTACTAGGAGTTGGTAAGTAGTACCAATGTTTTTAGTCCAAACGGCATTACATTATAGCAATAAGTACCATACTTAGTAATAAACGAAGTCTTTTCCTGATCCTCCGAGCTCATTTGTATTTGGTTGTACCTAGAGTAGGCATTGAGAAAGCTGAGGATCTCGTGGCCGATCGTGGCACCGATCATGCGATCAATATTCGACAAAGGAAAAGAGTCCTTAGGGCATGCTTTGTTTATGTCTTTGCAGTCTACGCACATTTTAAGTTTATTCCCTTTCTTGGGGACTACGACTACGTCTGCTAACCATTCGGGATATTTTACTTCCCGGATGGATCCTATTTTGAGAAGTTTGGTTGCCTCATCCTTGATGAATGCATGCTTTACCTCGAACTGTGGCCTTCTCTTTTGCTTTACCGGTCTGAACTTTGGGTCCAAGCTCAATCGATGAGTGGTAATCTCCGGTGGGATCCCTGTCATGTCAAGGTGGGACCAAGCAAAACAATCCATATTTTTAATAAGGAATTTAGTGAGTTTTTCCCTGAGCTCGGGAGTTAACCCCGTGGCCAGGTATACCTTTCGATCGAGCAGATGTTAGATCAGTATGACTTGTTCCAGCTCTTCAACCGTTGACTTCGTGGCATCGGAATCATCATGGATTACAAAGGTCCGAGGTATCATATAATCATCATCCTCGATAATTTCCTGCTGTTACGATCTGGTCGAGGCCGGTGACTGTGGTTGCTATTTGACTTCCTGTTTTTCCTTTGATTCTGGTCCCTTTGTTGATGTTAGTGCCGATACTCGTATTACCTCATCAATTTCAAACATCTCTTTGGATATTGGTTGTTCGCCGTACACCATTTTGATTCCTTTTGGTGTTGGGAATTTCAAGACTTGATGAAGCGTTGAAGGTACTGCCCTCATATTATGGATCCTAGGTCTTCCGAGTAGTGCATTGTACCTCATATCACCTTCGATTACATAGAACTTCATTTCCTGGATAGTTTCGGCCACGTTCACTAGCAAAATGATTTCCCCTTTGGTGGTTTCACTTTCCATGTTGAAGCCGTTGAGTACTCGAGCTGCATGCAAGACTTGATCCTAAAGGCCGAGTTGCTCTATGACCCTCGATCGAATAATATTTGCCGAGCTACCTGCATCAACCAACACACGTTTAACTTGAATTTTATTCATAAGGATAGATATTACCAGTGTGTCGTTGTGAGGTTGTTCAATCCCTTCTGCATGCTCATCGTTGAAAGATAAGGTGTGTTCTGGTAAGTAGTCCCGGGTGCGCTTCTCCCTTGAGATTGTAACTTTGGTGCGTTTAAATATCGGGCTCTGAGGAATATCGACTCTACCAACGATCATATGAATCACGTGTTGCGATTCCTCCTATTCATTTTTTTTTGTTTGCATCCCTCTCTCTGAAATGATGTTTAGCTGGGTCACTCAAGAACTCTCGAAGATGACCTTCGTTGAATAAACGAGCTACCTCCTCCCTCAATTGCCTGCAATCTTCGGTTTTGTGACCATGGGTTCCACGGTATTTGCATATTTGATTAGGGTTTCTTTGAGCCGGGTCGGACTTTAGGGGTCTGGGACATCTAGTTTCTTTGATGCGTCCAATGGCTGATACAATACCCAATCCATCGACGCTAAAGTTGTATTCTTATAACTGTGGTGCTTCCTTGAGCTTGACATGTTTATCAAAACCACTCTTACTCATGAGCCCTCGGGAGTTTTATCCTCGATCATTTCGAACGGGATTACATCCTGATCCACTGTTTCTACGATCTATGATATATGGTTGGTACCGATCTCTGTTTGATCGGGGCTCTCTGTCGATGTCTCTTTGAATCCTGCCTTCGGATCTATTCAGATAAACGAAACTGGAAGGGGCTCACAACTGATCATCCTCGACCCTGATCTTTGACTGGTATCGGTTATGTACATCGGCGCAAGTCACAGCTCGATATTCAATCAAATTCTTTATAAGTTGTCGTGATGCTATCGAACTTCCCTCGTTCAAACCTTGGGTGAAGGCTTGGACGACCCAATCATCGATGACCGGGGGCAGGTCCATGCGTTCCATCTGGAACCGAGATACGAATTCCCTTAGCATTTCGTTGTCCTTTTGTCTCACTTTAAAGAGGTTCGATTTCCTAGTCGCGACCTTTATAGACCTGGCATGTGCCTTTACGAATGAATCAGCAAGCATGGTGAAGGAATCGATGGAATTGGGCGGCAAATTGTGGTACCATATCATTACCCCTTCGATAGAGTTTATCCAAAAAATTTTAACAAAACAGATTCTATTTCATCATCTTCTAAGTCATTTCCTTTTATTGCGCATGTATAAGAAGTGACATGCTCATTAGGATCAGTGGTTCCATCGTACTTTGGAATTTCTGGCATGTGGAATTTCTTCGGAATAGGCTTCGGAGCCGCACTTGGTGGGAAAGGCTTCTGTACGAACTTCTTCGAATCCAAACCCTTTAAAATCGGGGGTGCCCCCGGTATTTGATCAACCTGTGAGTTGTATGTTTCTACCTTTTTATCGTTAGCCTCAATTTTCTTTTCTTCTGATTCGATCCGCTTAGTGAGCTCCTAGAGAATTTTCATGATGGCGGGGTCAGTTCCCGATCCGTTATCGTTCGATTTTTCCGGTATAGGCTCGACCCTGTAAATAACTTCCTGTGATGCATCGAGTTCGATTCTGCTTGGTGCTCGATTCTGATTTTAGAGTTGCGCTATCGCAGCTTGTTAAGTCTGCAACATTTCAAATATCATCGAAGGCTAATCCCGCCTTCTTCACCACTCTATGCGTTCTGATCGGCTGCCGAGGCGTCTCTGCAGACGCTATTTTCAGAGTCGACGCCTAAATTTCCATGAATCGCAACACGAAATTGACATCAACTAGATCTACGGCCTGTGGTCCATCGGGATTGATTGGAGGTAATCCGTTTCTTGGGCGACTATGTGCTCGTTCTCGCCATGAAGACCAAGGCCGGTGTCTGTGTGAGTGGGCACTGCTTGAGAGTTTGACATGTTGATTCGTAAAATCAAAGACACTTACGAGAACAAGTGTAAAAGCAGTGTGTGTTATGAGGATTAATACTAGGAAAACATTATTATTCTTAGCCCCACGGTGGGCGCCAAACTGTTTACCCTAAAAATTGGATAACAATTAAACATATAATGTGGTTTTAAGGATATGTGATTTCACCTATTACCAATTGATAAACGTAAAGATAAGTGATTCAAATTGACAATAATATAAAGCAAACCAGCGTTTGAACAGAGCCCTCGAGCTCAGACACCCTCGAGCTAGTTATGCAAGAGTAGTTAAAATACAACGAGCCGATAAACAAGAGAATGTAAGCTAAAGAGAGAATACTATATTGCTTTGATCTGTGCGAATGTAAGGTGTCTACAAATGATGGGGACTCCTCTTTATATAGTAGAGGAGTCCTAATTATGGTATAATTCTAATTATAGAAGTAAATCCCATGATTAGCCTAAACAACCTCTCTTGATCTGATCCGTTCCGGAATTTTCGCTGTGATCTTCGACCGGCTACGGATATCTCACCTTTTCATTATCGCGCTTTGTTCGAATTCTGTCATATATGGTCTCGATCACTGTTGGCCTCGATCTCGACGAGCACCCCGATTATCGAGCTTGATACTTTATCTTCGTGATATGACCTGATCCATTATGAGACTGACCCTCGACGTGATTCCCTGGTCTTCGATTAAATGGCAAAATCGGACAAGTCCTATTTTAACCGTATAAAAATGATTCTTAAATTGGTCTACAAGCTACATTGTGCTCTAATATATCTGCTGCCACCGGCCACACCCCCACCGTAAAGGAAAAAGGAAAATAAAGTATTTAATTTTTCCAACTATTAACCATTGAGAGCAGGAAGTTGAGTCCCAGTGGTGCATGTACCAATAATGGAAGAACCCCTGCCTAATACAGAAAGGGTTTCTCTCCACAGACTCTATATCAGGGAATTCCTTCACTACAACAGTAACAATAAGTCTTCGATGAGGTGAGTTACCATTATATACTCCCTCCGTTTCAATTTATGTGAACCCATTTGACTGGGCACGGAGTTTAAGAAAAGAGAGAAGACTTTTGAACTTGTGGTGTAAAATGAAGCACATATATTTTGTGTGGCTATAAATCATTGCATAAAGGTAAATTGTTTTCAAATAGGGAAAAAGGGTCATTCTTTTTGGCACGAACTAAAAAGGAAATAGGTTCACATAAATTGAAACGGAAGGAGTATAACTTTTCATTGCCATTTTAAATAGTAAAGTGCAGAATATATCCTTAAACATTTTTCAGCCTTTCACCTGTTAGAAAATTTGGGAGAGCAAGACAACACAAAAGAACACTCAAAACTCACAAAGAAGAAAGTAGAGGAAGGATGATTTCTCTTCAACTTGACTTACTTCAAATGGCTAGGAATACATAACTATTTATAGGGAAAATCCTTCATGTATCTAGCCTAGAGGACATGTAAACACACTAATCATGTCCACACTTCAAATATTCCAAAGTAAATCAATGTGTTCATGCTACTATTACATGTACTAACTTAATATTCTAGTTCATGAACTAATGTAGACTAATGTAAATAAATGTGAACAAATGAAGAACAAGTTTATAATTTTCACATTTCAACATCCCCTTAAACTTGTTTCATCATTCCAAGAGTCTTCCTTAGCTTTTGAAAAAGATCAATCTTCAACGGCTTGATGAAAATATCCGCAATTTGGTCTTGTGACTTCATGTGCTCAAGCTCCATAACCTTATTTTCATGTCCTTCAACCTTGCAATGTAAAACTCTTTCTCTAAAACACCATTCAAGAAAGCCGACTTCACATCCATTTGTTGAATTTTCCATTGATTTAGAGCCTTGGAATTTTTCTTCAACTTGTACACCCATTTGATACAAATGGTGCTTTTATCTTCTGAAAGTGTGGCTAATTCCCAAGTATCATTTTTCTTGATTGCCATGATTTCTTCATCCATGGCATCTCTGCATTTGGCATATTGGGCAGCATCTTCATAAGTTAAAGGCTCACTTTCCACCAACAAACAAAAGTTAGTCGATTCATATAAATTTTCTCTTACCACTTCTGTATTTTCATACAACTCACGAAAGCTTTTAGTTTTCTTAGGCACTTCACTTGAAGAACTTGAACATGACTCATCTTCTTGTTGAACTTGTGCTGGAGGTGTTGAAGGTGTGTGATAGGCTGCTCCCTAACTTCTTCATCATCATCTTCATCAAATAAAAGACTAAAAGAGTAATCTTGCTCTTCAATTTTCTATTCCCAAGCATTATCTTCATCAAACTCAACATCTCTGCTTATGGTGACCTTGCCATTTCTTGGATTATATAATTTATAACTTTTAGAACTTTGATCATAGCCAATAAAAATATACCTCTCACTTTTATTATCAAGCTTAGACCTCTTCTCATCCGGCACACGTGCATATGCAATGCTCCCAAAAACTCGCAAATGAGCAACTTTTGGCTTGAAACCACTCCAAGCCTCTTGAGGTGTTTTGTCATGGATACTCTTGGTGTGACACCTATTTGATAAATACACTGCACAAGCAACTGCTTCAGCCCAAAACACCTTTGGCATATTTTTGCTCTTCAACATACTCCGTGCCATGTTGAGAATAATCCGGTTCTTTCTTTCCACGACGTCATTTTGTTGTGGTAATCTTGGAACAACCAACAAATGACGTATTCCACTATTTCCACAAAAAACCTTGAATTCATTTGAAATGAATTCTCCACCATTATCGGACCGCAATGACTTAACTTGATAGACACTTTATTTCTCCACCATGCTCTTGAATTTTTTGAAAGTATCAAACACCTCCGGTTTTACCTTCAAAAAATACACCCAAGTTTTTCCAGAAAAATCGTTAATGAAAAGTAAAAAATAATTACTTTTATCAAGTGAAGATGGCTTGATTGGCCCACACACATCCATGTGAATCAACTCCAATGGTCATCGGACTCTAGTCAAAGACTCTTTAGGGAAGCTTTTTCTTGCTTGCTTTCCAAAGAGACATGCTTCGCAAAGTTGGCTCGGATGATCAATAGTTGGCAATCCATTCACCATGCTTTCTTTCTTCATCAACCTTAGACTAAAGTTCACATGACCAAATCTCATATGCGAAAGCGAGGATGAATCTTTGGTACATGAAAGCAACACCTTGGAACATCACATTGAAGGTCCAAAATAAATATTTTATTATTAGCCATAGGAACTTTGGCTAACATACTCCCATTTTCATCTCTCAAGAACAACTTTTTATCTTTCAAATGAATATCATAATTTTTCTACAAAAGCTGTCCCAAACTTAAAATATTACTTTCATCTCCGGTACATACAAAACATTAGAAATTAATTGGTGACTACTATCTTTCATGCGAATTAAAATCGTACATTTTTCTTTGATTTTAACCCGCGAAGAGTCTCCAAAAGTGATGTTGCCACCATTCAATTCTTCAAGCTCCACAAATAAATTTTTCTTTCCACAAATATGGCTACTTGCACCGGAGTCAAGGTACCATTGATTTCTCTCTACACTTTCTTCTCTTTTGCCAGCGAGAGCTAAAATTCCATCTCCATCTTTATTTTTGCTCTCCGCAAATTATTATTTTTTTCCACATTTTTTTTACATTCCCCGGAAAAATGACCAAATTTAGGACAAGTATAATATTCAATATTAGACTTATCATACCTTCCTAGATTTTGCCTCCATCTTCTACCTCTTCCATGACCACTTCCTTGATTAGAGTCTTGGCTCCTATTTCCTTTATATGGTGGTTAGTTACCACCTCTTCCTTTTCCACCAAGACCTTGTCCACGTCCACGACCTCTTTGTTGTGATCCACGCCATTCATCTTTTTCCTTGAAAGAAAGTTTTGCTTGCAACGCTTGTTCAACTGATTCTTCTTTCGGTTTCTTCAACTTTTCTTCCCGTGCTTGCAAAGAACCCGTGAGTTCTTCGATGGTCATGGTATCCAAATCTTTGGACTCTTCAATAGCCACAACAATATAATTAATTTTTGAATCAAGGGATCGTGGTATTTTTGCAACGACCCTATCATCACTCAAGTCTTCACCATATCTCTTCATTTAATTGACAATAGCCAAAACTCTTGAAATATAATCTGAAATGGATTCAGATTCCTTCATATGCAATGATTCAAACTCTCCTCTTAAGGTTTGGAGACGAACTCTTTTCACTTTATCTAAACCTTTAAAGGGAAGTTTGAAGAATCTCCCATGCTTGCTTTGAGGTGATTGCATTTGCAACCTTCTCAAACATCTTGTCATCCAAACTTTGATGGATGAGAATGAGTGCCATCTTTCTTTTTAAAAGGCAGCGTCATTTTCCGCTCCATCACCTCCGATTTCCACGGTTCCCAAAATATCATAGGCACCAAGCAAGGCCTTCATTCGGATACACCAATTTTCATAGTTCTCTTTTGTGAGCTTAGGAACTCGAAATGGAGTTCCATTACTATTTGTCATTTTCTCTCCAAGCTTGGTTGTCTCTCAAGCACACAGGCTCTGATACCACAATGTTAGAAAATTTGGAAAGCAAGAGAACACAAAAGAACACTCAAAACTCACAAAGAAGAAAGTGGAGGAAAGAATAATTTCTCTTCAACTTCACTTACTTCAAATGGCTAGGAATACATGACTATTTATAGGGAAAATCCTTCATGTATCTAGCCTAGAGTACATGTAAACACACTATTCATGTCCACACTTCACATATTCCAAAGTACATCAATGTGTTCATACTCTAATACATGTACTAACTTAATATTCTAGTTCATGAACTATTGTAGACTAATGTAAAAAAATGTGAACAAATGAATAAGAAGTTTATTATTTTTCACATTTCAACATCCCCTCGTATTTTTTTTTTTTTTTTTTTTTTGTGCAGGTCTGTAGTGTTAAAAATAAAAATTGCCTAATTCTAGTCAATTTTAGTGGAAATAGAACACTAAGTTTCTTCAAAGAAGAGTTCTGAAAGTTCATCATCTGGGCATTTATTCCTATTGGGCATCTCAACAACTATGTTACATAAAATTGGGTGCAGACATCCAACACAAGTATGGATCTAAGAGCTGGATCATCATCACCGTAACACATGAGCACCAGTTGTTCCAAGAGAAAACACACAAAGAGGACATTAATGATGATTTATACTCTTTCACCTTTCTAATCTGCAAATATTTTCTTTATTCCTCAATCGTAGAAATAAGCTCTGGTAGATTGAATCTATCAAGCATCAACTCAGGCGAAGCAGCAAAAAGGATCTATCATCTCATAGTAGTCTGAACTGATCATGAGTAGGGGCGAAAAGGAATGGAAACATCAAAATTAGAAAATTCGAGCATTTAAAGTTGTCACTAGCAAGGAAAGTTTGCATTAATAATCAACACAAGAATCAGAGTTTACCAACGTGACTTCATATATGCATGCTGGTGCATGATTTATTGCTTTTCATGTTAAGGAGTAAAGTTACCAAAATGCACTACAGATTGCCGCCCTTAAATTTTGAATGAACCGTGAAACTTGAGATGGTTTCTATGTATTTACATTGTATACGATCAAAATCGAGCCTGCCCTTTTTGTATGATTAATCGAGACAGGGGCATGGCAGGCCAAGGTTCGACCCCATGTCATACCGGACGGTGACACAAAGTTAGATTGCCAAGCTCGTGACTCAGGGACCGATCGAGATCGAGATCAGCCAAGATCGAGACCAAGCAGGATAGAGATCGAGCAAGATCGAGGGAAGTCTGCCGAGCCAAATAACGGAAAGCCAAGAGATCCGCGATCGGGCGAGGATCACAGCGGAAAATCTCAGCACGTATCAAGAAGAGGCCGATTAATCAGTTAATCATGGGATTTCTTACTGTATTTAGGATTGTATTAAGGGTAGTACTCCCCTACTATATAAAGGAGGTCTGATCATTTATAAAAGACATCATATTCACGCTACATAAAGCAATATACTATCTTTCTCTTAAGCTTTCAATACTCTGTTACTCTGTTCATACTTTCTAGTGAAATATTTGTTTAATTCGAAGGCGACCTAGCTCGAGGATCAAAGTGATACATTTCCTTTGGTTTGCTCCATTTCTATTTGCAGTTAATTTCAATATCAATTTGTGTTTTTTCTCAGTTTGTGCCAAGTAAAATCACGTGTCCTTAAAACCACGATATAAATTCAATTGTTATCCGTTTTTAGGGTAAACAGTTTGGTGCCTACCGTTGGGATAAGGATAGTAGTGATTGCCTGGTACAAACTTTCGTAACATACACTAATTTACATTTGTTCTTTGAAGTATCTTTGATTACAGGATTAAAAAATGTCAAACTCTCACTCAGCACCTCAACACATTGACAATGACCTCAGCCACCATGGCGAAAATGAGAACATTAAACCAGGAAAAGTTGTACCCCCTGCTGGCCTCGATGGAATTCCGCTGTAGATCCAATCAACGTCAGTTCGCATGTAGCCATCAATGGAAATTTGGCCGTCGATCCCGAAAGCAGTGTTCGCCAGGGTACCCGATCAGCTACTCAGAACGCATATGGTGATGAAGACGGCGGGATCCGCATGCTGGTGATCTTCGAAATGTTGCAGGCCCAACAGGCAACAATAGCCCAGCTCCAAAATCAGAACCACACACCGAGCAGGGTCGAACTCGAGCCATCCCAGGAAGTTGTACATAGGGTCGAATCGGCTTATAGGAAATCGAATGAAAAGGAATCGGAGACCAATCCTGCTATCACAAAGATGCTCGAAGAACTGACAAAGCGAATCGAGACAGGGGAAGAGAAGATCGAGGAAAACGATAAGAAGGTGGAAACCTATAACTCCGGGGTCGACCAAATCCCAGGGGCACCACCAATATTGAAAGGACTAGATTCCAGAAAGTTTGTACAAACTTTCCCCCCAAGTGCAGCTTCGAAGCCAATCACCAAGAAGTTCCGTATGCTCGAGATTGCTAAGTATAACAGGATACCTGGTCCAAACGAACACGTCACCTCCTAGACGTGTACTATCAAAGGAAATGACTTGGAAGATGACGAGATCGAATCCGTCTTGCTGAAAAAATTCGGGGAGACTTTATCGAAGGGTGCTAGGATATGGTATCATAACTTACCGCCTAATTCTATTGACTTGTTTGCTATGCTTGCAGATTCTTTTGTAAAGGCACACGTCGGGGCCATTAAGGTCGCAACAAGAAAGTCGGACCTTTTCAAGGTAAGGCAGAAGGACAACGAGATGCTCAGAGAATTCGTATCTCGATTCCAAATGGAACGAATGGATTTGCCACCGGTCACCGACGATTAGGCTATTCAAGCTTTCACTCAAGGTCTCAACGTTTGGAGTTCCATAGCTTCACAGCAGCTGAAGCAGAATTTGATCGAATATCCAGCTGTCACTTGGGCCGATGTACACAATCGGTATCAGTCAAAGATCAGGGTCGAGGATGATCAACTGGGGGCTCCTTCTGGGTCCATTTATCCTAACAGGCCCGTGGATAGAATCAAGAGGGATATCGACCGAGAACCAAGGTCGAAACCGTATAATGGAGACCGTAGAGGCAGCGGATTTGGGCAAAACTCTACACGGAATGAGAGGAGAAATGATCGAGATCAAAGTTCACGGGGACTCATGAGCAAGAGTGATTTCGACAGGGATGCCAGGCCCAAAGAAGCACCGCGACTATCGGAGTATAACTTCAACATTGATGCGTCCGCCATCGTATCTGCCATCGGACGTATCAAAGATACTAGATGGCCTCGACCTCTACAGACCGATCCAGCCCAGAGAAATCCCAACCAAGTGTACAAGTATCATGGTTCCCATGGCCATAAAACAGAAGATTGCAGACAGATAAGGGAGGAAGTAGCCCAATTGTTCAACGAGGGGCACCTTCGGGAATTCTTAAGCTATCGGGCCAAGAATCACTTCAAAAACAGTTTCAAACAGACAAAATTTAACGACCCGACTGATCATTTCAGGAATCTACACTTCGCTCGGTAGTTTGAGGGCTCGAGTATCTCTGTATGATGTATTATGACTTGTGTAAATCGTCGGTGTTGGTTTTCAAGTTATCCGGAATCGATTTGGAAGAATGAAATTCAAAATTTAAGCTCTAAGTTGGAAGAGTTGACCTTTTTTAGCATTGGGCCTCAGAATGGAGTTTCGTCAGTTCCGTTAGATCCGTTGGGTGATTTTGGGCTTAAGAGCGCGTCCGGATTGTAATTTGGAGGTCCGTAGTCGAATCAGTCTTGAAATAGCAAAAGTTGGATTTTTGGGAAGTTTGACTGGGAGTGGACCTTTTGATATTGGGGTCGGATTCCGATTTTAGAAGTTGAAGTAGGTCCGTTATGGAAAATCTGACTTGTGTGCAAAATTTGAGGCTAATTGGACGTGATTTGATAGGTTTCGGCATCGGTTGTAGAAGTTGAAGTTTCAAAGTCCATTGATTTTGACTTGAGGTGCAATTTGTCATTTCGAGGTTACCATGCATGATTTCAAGCCTTTAGTAGGTTCTTTTTGTCATATAGAACTTGTCTGCAAAATTTGGCGCCATTTGGAGTTGATTTGATATGGTTCGGACGCTCGGTTGCGATTCTAGAAGTTCTTGAAGTTTACTTTGATCTTCATGCGTTTTGGTATCCGATTCGTGCTTTTAGAGGTTATTTTGATGATTTAATCGCGCGAGCGAGTTCGCATTGTGTTTCTGGACCTAGGTGCATGGTTGGTTTGGAGCCTTGGGGGCTCGGGTGAGTTTCGGAATGATTTTTCATGATTTTTGAGTGCTGGTACTGGTGTCATCGCATTTGCAATGTTTTTATCGCAAATGCGACAGTCGCAATTGCGAAGAAGCCATCGCATTTGCGAAATTTGGGCTGCCGAGGAAGATTCGCATTTGCGAAGTGGGGTTGTTCGCTTTTGCGAGGACCCTTCCGCTTTTGCGGAGTCGATGGTCTTCGCATTTGCGAAGTATTGGTTCACAAATGCGACCTTGACAGGCAGTGCTCTGGTTCGCTTTTGTGACAGATTATTCACATTTGGGGGGTTCGCAAACCATGTCGCAAATGCGACATCTACAGCCTGCATATAGCAGAGAATTCCGAGACTTAGCTTCATTTTTGTCATATTTTGAACCCTAGCTTCGATGGGAAGCGATTTTGTGAAGGGATTTTCATACCAAATCATTGGGTAAGTGCCTCTAATCAATTCTCAACTATATTTCATGATTTTAAATAAGATTTAACATCAAATTCATGAGAAATATATGAAAAATTTTGGGGATTTTGTCAAAGTTTTGTAAATGAAAATTTGGAATTTGAGAGTCGAATAGGACTCGAAATTGAAAACAAAACACGTATCTGCACTCGTGAGGCTATGGGTAGTCAAGACCTACCCTTGGACCCAGGTTTTGACCGGGCGAGCCCGGGGTTTGACTTTTGTTGACATTTAGAAATTGTATAAAAATGACAGCTTTATTAATTGAAATTGTTTTCTCTTGCATTGTGTGGTGTATTTAAATCGTCTTTGGCTATATTGAGCCGAATGGAGGTGAATTTGTAAAGGAAAAAGCTAAGTTTAGTATTGAGTTAGCCGAATTGAGGTAAGTGTCTTGCCTAACTTTGTTGAGGGAATTTTTCCTACTATTTGACATTGTTCGCTACATGCGGGGGTGATACATATATGAGGTGACGAGCATATATTCATGTGCCAGGGTTAACCATGCTCGGGGGTAAATTATGTTGTAAATTGTGTTTTGTAGAATCACGTGACTTTCTTGCTTCATGTCTTACTTGACTCCTAGATACCAAGAATATAGTATTAAATGTTAGAAACTAAGACTTAGCTTATTATAACTTGATCAAAATTGATGGAAACTCTTAGAATACATTGATGTGTCTAATTCGGCCAACACTATGCGTAATCATTAATACATTGCTACAACCGATATTCTTGAGATACTAGATTCTATACTCCTGTTGTAGGTCATTTGTGAGATTTGTTGAAATACTTGAATAATAAGGTCCTTGCGGGTTTATCGAACTATTGTTGGCTTGGAAAGTTGTGATTGAGATTCATTTGGAATGTCCGTTTCAACACTCTCCTTGACGTTATTTATGCTTCCTACCTTGTTTGTCGTTGATATATGTATGCTTGGTAAGGAAGAGTGTAAAGCACGAAGGATGAAGTCGTGCCATTGTATATACATTATCATGTGAGGGAGAGTGTAAAGCACGAAGGGTGATGCCGTGCCATCTTATTTGAGAGTAAAATCACGAAGGGTGATGCCGTGCCATATTATTGAGAGTAAAATCACGAAGGGTGATGTCGTGCCATACCATTTGTGAGTAATAGTAAGAAGGGTGATGCCGTGCCATGTTATGTGAGTGCAAAGCACGAAGGGTGATGCCGTGCCATTTCATTTATATTATCACGCTTTAAGTTATCATGAGTTCATAACACGATGGGTGTTCCCGTGCAGGCGAGGACGAGGGACATGCATTATATTGTGATATCCTTTCCTCGTGTATATGTTCATGCCTATACATTGAGTTGTTCTTGTCATATTTATGGTTCTTATGTGACTTGTCATTAATGCCCTGCCCTTGTTCTCTATCGTATTTGTTATTGTGTCGCTCCTGCCTTCTACTTGCTAAACTTGCAAATACCATGCCTACTTCCTGCTGTCATAATTACATCTTTGTCGTATCTATTTTTTTGCACTTTAGTACAGGCCTTCTACCATGTTAGTCATTCATCCATCTGCTTGTTAACTTATAAAGATCATGTGTTCCCCTCTTATTTCGTTATGTCTATGTTTATGCCTCCAATATAGTTGTTAGTTGAAGTTATATTCCTTTTCCTACTTGTTGTCATTACTCCTATATTTTCCGCCTAGTCTATTACTATTGCCCTTATGCTTATCCCCGTTCATTATTGCTTCTTGCGTATTTCTTACTTTGTCATTACTGTTATCGGCATTTCTGCCATCGGGTTGGTACTGGTTTACGCATATTTGGTGAGGATGAGATAAATTCACAAAGGGTGTTTCCATGCAATTGACTTGATATCAGAGTATATTCCTCACTCTATGAAAGTTATGGGGTGACTATTGTCCTTTATTGGTTTTCTCTCTAAAGAAAAGACTAGTCGAGATATTGGAAACTGTTGAATTGTGATCTCTTCTAGTACTCCGTTATTGCTTTGTACATTCATTCTGTGTACTCTACTTAGTTATATTGTAGTATAGTTCTATTGCTAGTTTATGGTATAGATTTTGTCAGTAAGCATCTTTTAACAAAAAAGCCTCGTCACTACTTCGACGAAATTAGACAAAATACTTACTGGGTACATGGGGTAGGTTGTACTCATACTACACTTCTGTACCTTGCGTGCAGATTCTTGGAGCGGAGCTACTAGTGATGTCGGGAGCTGACTCTGAAGATGTTCGTTCATTCCGGATAGAGCTGCCACTTGTCCTTGGTAGTTTTAGATGTTGCTAATTTGTTTATGTAAGTTTCAAACAGATCGTGTATTTATTTGTACCAGTTTTATAAATTTCAAATCTTAGAAGCTCATGATTCGTACTACCAGTTCTTGGGTTAATTTGTAAATGTTCAGATAATTCCTCACTATTTTTGTTCTATAATCTCATTTGGAATGTTTTAAGTGTTAGTTGGCTTGCCTAGCGGATCGAGTTAGGTGCCATCACGACTGGTGGTTTTGGGGTCGTGACACAGAACGAGCAAGAAGAGCCACAGCACGTGATTCACGTGATCGTTGGAGGGGTCGATACTCCTCAAGGACCAGTATTTAAACGCACCAAGGTGTCAATCACAAGGGAGAAGCGAACTCGGGATTACGTACCAGAAGGAACATTGTCTTTCAATGACGAGGATGCAGAAGGGATCGAACAGCCCCATAACTACGCACCGGTAATATCTGTACTTATGAATAAGACTCAAGTTAAACATGTTTTAATTGATCCAGGTAGCTCGACCAACATCATTCAATCGAGGGTCGTGGAACAGCTCAGCCTATTAGGATCAGGTTGTGCCCGCGGCCTGAGTACTAAACGGTTGGCTTGTGAAACCACCAAAGGCGAGATAACTTTGCCAGTAAACGTGGCTGGAACCGTCCAAGAAACGAAGTTCCATGTGATCGAGGGCGATATGAGGTATAATGCCTTATTCGGAAGGGCGTGGATCCACAACATGAGGGCAGTGTTCTCGACCCTTCACCAGGTTTCTAAAGTTCCCGACACGAGAGGGGGTCAAAACAGTCTACAAGGAGAAACCTGCCGCCAAGGAGATGTTTGCAGTCGATGAAGTAAATCTGATATCAACACTCTCATCGATAAAGGACTTGGGATCGAAAGAGAAATAGGGGGCCAAATAGCAATATCGGTCCCAGCTTCGACCCAATCGGACAAGCAAGGAATTAACGAAGATGATGACTTCAGGGTTCCTCGATCTTTTATCGCCCCCGATGATTCCAACACTACCAAGTCAACGGTCAAAGAACTGGAGCAGGTCGTGCTGATCGAACATTTTCTCGATCGGAAGGTATACCTAGGCACGGGGTTAACCCCCGAGCTCAGGGAAAAACTTATTCAATTTCTTTATAGCTAATATTGATTGTTTTGCTTGGTCCCATCTCGATATGACAGGGATCCCATCGAAAATTACCACCCATAAACTGAGCCTGGACCCGAAATTCCGCCCGGTGAAGCAAAAAAGAAGTCCCCAGTCCGAGGTCAAACACGCTTTTACCAAAGACGAGGTAACCAAACTTATCAAAATTGGGTCCATCCGGGAAGTAAAATATCCTGAATGGTTAGCGAATGTAGTAGTAGTCCCTAAGAAGGGAAACAAACTTAGAACGTGTGTAGATTACAAAGACCTAAATAAAGCATGCCCCAAGGATTCTTTTCCTTTTCCTAATATCGATCGCATGATCAACGCCACGGCCGACCACGAGATCCTCGGTTTTCTCGACGCCTATTTCGGGTACAACCAAATACGGATGAACCCGGAAGACCAGGAAAAGACCTCGTTCATCACTAAATATGGTACCTACTGCTATAATGTAAAGCCGTTTGGATTAAAATATGCTGGTGCAACCTATCAACGCCTAGTAAACCGAATGTTCGAAGAACAAATAGGGAAATCTATGGAAGTTTATATTGATAATATTCTAGTTAAGTCCCTGCGAGCAGAGGACCATTTGAAGCATTTACAGGAAACTTTCAGTATACTGAAGAAATACAGCATGAAGCTCAACCCAGAAAATGCGCGTTCGGGGTCGGCTCTGGCAAATTTCTCGGCTTCATGGTATCCAATCAAGGAATCGAGATCAACCCCGACAAAATCAAAGCTATCGAGGACATCACGGAGGTAGACAACATAAAGGCCGTGCAAAGGTTAACAGGGCGCATGGCCGCCCTGGGGATATTCATCTCGAGGTCTTACGATAAGAGCCATCAATTCTTTTCGTTGCTGAAGAAGAAGAATAACTTCACATGGACTCCGGAATGTCAACAGGCCTTGGAAGAGCTTAGACGGTACTTGTCGAGCCCGCCGCTGCTTCACACGCCGAGGGCAGACGAATAGCTTTACTTGTATCTGGAAGTATCGGAGATAACGGTAAGTGGAGTCCTAGTCCAAGAAGAACAAGGTACACAATTCCCTATCTATTATGTTAGTCGGACCCTAGGTGAGGCCGAAACCAGGTATCCCATCTAGAAAAATTAGCTCTCGCTCTGATAAGCGCCTCTAGGAAACTAAAACCATACTTTCAATGTCATCCCATATGTGTTGTAACAACTTATCCTCTTCGAAATATTTTGCATAAACCCGAGCTTTCGAGAAGATTGCCCAAATGGGCTATAGAAATCAGCGGGTACAATATTGAATATCGACCCCGAACAACCATCAAGTCACAAATAATGGCAGACTTCGTGGCTGACTTCACGTCGGCCCTAGTACCCGAGGTTGAAAGAAAACTATTAGTCAACTCGGGCACATCTTTGGGGATCTGGACCCTCTTTACAGACGGTGCTTCAAACATAAAGGGGTCCGGACTCGGCATCGTGCTAAAACCACCCACAGGTAATGTGGTTAGACAATCTATTAGAACTGTAAAATTGACTAACAACGAGGCCGAATATGAGTCCGTGATTGCAGGTCTCGAATTAGCCAAAGACTTGGGAGCAGAGGTGATCGAAGCCAAATGTGACTCCTTCCTCGTTGTGAATCAGGTTAATGGAACCTTTGAATTTCGAGAGGAACGAAAGCAAGATACCTGGATAAGCTACAAGTAACTCTACACCGATTTAAGCAATGGACTTTACAACATATGCCTCGAGATCAGAATAGCGAAGCCGATGCCCTCGCGAACCTAAGGTCATCGATCGAAGACGACGAACTCAAGTCGGGGGCTGTCGTACAACTTATAATGTCAGTGGTCGAAGAAGGTCATACCGAGATAAACTCCACAAGTTTGACCTGGGACTGGAGAAACAAATACATAGAGTATTTGAAGAACGGAAAGCTTCCCTCGGATTCAAAAGAATCGAGAGGCCTGCGCACAAAGGCAGTACGATTCACCTTGTTCGAAGATGGGACCTTGTTCAGAAGGATGTTCGATGGTCCGTTAGCAATATGTTTGGGACCAGGAGATACCGAATATGTTCTAAGGGAAGTTCACGAAGGCACTTGCGGAAATCATTCCGGTGCCGAATCATTGGTCCATAAATTAATCAGAGCCGGATACTATTGGATCGATATGGAGAAAGATGCAAAAGAGTTTGTTCGAAAATGCGACAAGTGCCAAAGGCATGCACCAATGATTCATCAACCTGGGGCGCTACTCCATTCGGTCTTATCCCCATGGTCGTTCATGAAGTAGGGGATGGACATCGCCGACCCTCTTCCATCGGCACCAGGTAAGGCTCAATTTCTTTTGTTTATGACTGACTATTTCTCTAAATGGGTTGAAGCACAGGAATACCAGAAGATCAGGGAGAAGGAAGTCATCGACTTCATTTAGGACCACATCATATGTCGATTCGAAATACTATCCGAAATTGCATGTGACAACAGAAAAAAGTTTATTGGCAGCAAAGTGACCAAATTTCTCGAAGACCACAAGATCAAAAGGATCTTATCAACACCTATCACCCTAGTGGGAATGGTCAAGCTGAATCGACAAACAAAACCATAATCCAAAACCACAAGAAGAGGTTGACCGACCCTAAAGGAAAATGGAGAGAGATCTTGCCCGAAGTCCTTTGGGCATATCGCACAACTTCGAAGTCTAGTACCGGGGCCACCCGTTCTCTTTGGTTTATGCGCCGAAGATTTAATACCGGCCGAAGTCGGGGAGCCGAGTATCAGATTCCGATATACGATGAAGGAATAAAATGACGAGGCCATGAATACGAGCCTGGAGCTATTAGATGAACGACGTGAAGCTGCCTTTGTTCGATTGGCTGCCCAGAAACAACGGATCGAAAGGTATTACAATCGAAGGGCCAACATTCGATATTTTAAAGTCGGGGACTTGGTACTGAGGAAGGTCACGTTAAACACTCGAAATCCAAATGAAGGGAAATTGGGTCCGAACTGGGAAAACCCGTACCAGATTCTCGAGATCACGGGGAAAGGGTCTTATAACGGAACGATGGACGGAGAACAACTACCGAACAATTGGAATGTAAGTCATCTCAAACGACATTACTGCTGAGGTACGACCCCATTTCAATTCTTTCTATTTTTCGACTAACACTTGCAGGTTATCGACAAGGAGCGGCACGAAGCCTTTAGGTCTAAAATCATGCGTTGTACTTGTTGGCTCAAGAACAGGTGATGTTTTGAAGAATGACAAATGAACTCAGTCATGGACCAGGTCCATCATATGAAGCACAGTGATGATCAACCTACACATGTGAGATGCACGTGAAGGAGATAAGTCTCATTGATCAAGCAGAAATATCTCCTGATCTGATCGAAAAGATTACATATTGGATAAGGAGAGAAAGTCTCCTTATAAGGAGAGAACACAATCCGGATAAAAGATAGTGTTGGAGTTTGTGTTGTTCAAGGACTCAACTTCGATGGAAGATCAGCAATTGAGTCTCAATCAAACTCTAATTACTAACTCATTAAATAACAGTGATTGTTCTCTTTTACAGGTATTGCACAAACGAAGAAGTTAAAATAAATTGAGAGCAAAAGAGCAAGGCAATTTTGCAAGCAATTTATGTGAGATTTGAGTGTGCATTCCTGAAGCTACTTGAACGAGATAGAAGAACCAATTCCATTGTGTCTTTCTTTATTTCTAGTTCAATTGTAGTAGGTGATCTAAACTTGTACCTTTCAGCTTTCATAGAAGCAATTGTATTAGGTACTTAGAGTGTTCAAGTTATATGCTAACTTGAAGTTGTCGCAACAGTTGAGGCTGTGTGCTACAACGGGATTGGAGTTAATCCTTAGGTTTACAAAGAGTTTTGTAAATGCTGTTTTGGCTCAGTGATTTTAGTGGAAGTTTGGGTAAATCCTACTGAGTAGTAGGTCGTGGTTTTTTCACCTTTTGAGCCAGGTGTTTTCCACGTAAAAATCTATGTGTTCCTTATTTTATGTACTTATTATTCCGCAAATAGTAGAGTTAGTACACCTAGAAGAACCAGGTTCTTCTAGAGCGAAAAATTGGGTACCACACAAATCACCCCCCTCTTGTGTGGTATTGACGTATAAAACATCAATTGGTATCAGAGTGGTTTATCCTTGAAGAGGCTAACACCTTAGGAAAAGATCAACATGAGTGCACCACCTGGGAACTGGGAAGGGCAATCCACTGCTAGGCCTCCACTTTTCAATGGACAGTACTATTCTTGGAGGAAGAACAGGATAAGGGATCACATCATAGGAGAAGACTATGAACTCTGGGACATAGTCACTGATGGTCCTCTAGCAACTACAAAGAAGAATGCTGAAGGAGTGGATGTGCGAAAGACAAGAGCTGATTGCACTGCTGAAGACCTAAAGAAGTGGGAGAAGAATGCCAAGGCCAAGAAATGGCTTGTATGTGGACTAGATCCAGATGAGTACAGTAGAATTCAAAGTTGTACCACTACTAAGGAAATCTGGGACACTTTGCAAGTGGCTCATGAAGGAACACCTCAAGTGAAGAGGTCCAGAGGAACAATGCTGTATTCTCAATATGAGAATTTCACCATGAAGGAAGGAGAAGCCATCCAAGAGATGTATACAAGGTTCACCACACTGACAAATGAACTTAAGTCTCTTGGAAGGATTATCCTTGAAGAAGACAAAGTTGAGAAGATTTTAACAAGGGTTCTGCCAGTCTCTTGGGAAAGCAAAATTACTGCTATCCAGGATTCAAAGGATATTGCTACTCTCAAGTTGGATGAACTAATTGGAAACCTTACTGCCTATGAACTGAGAAGACAAATCATGAAAATGGATGCACCCAAGAAGGAAAGGAGTTTGGCTCTCAGAATTGCTGAAGGTTCAGATCTGGAGGATGATGAAATGGCTACGATCACAAGAGATTTCAAAAAGTACCTGATGAGAGGAAAGGGATCTTCAAGAGGTACAACATTCAACAAACCAAGGGCTCCTGAGAAATAGACCAATGAGGGTTGCTACAAGTGTGGTAAGACTGATCACATGATCAAGAACTGTCCTCAATGGGAAATTGAGTGGAAAAAGGAAAGGGCTGAACGAAGGAACAGGTTCAACCAAAAAGGAACAAAGGTCCAACAAAGGTTATGGTTGCTGCCTGGGGAGAAACATCATATAAGGACTCAGAAGATGAAGCTGGAAATTAACAAGCGCTTATGGCCATTGGAGAATCAGATGATGAACAAGAAGTAAGTATTCTTCATCTCAAAGACAAGATTAAAGTTTCCTAGTCTAAAGAAAGGTTTAGTCTAAACTATTTGCTAGACGTTCATTGATGAGTCTGAGATAATTAACAATGAGAAGGAAGAGCTGTCTAGGGAATGTGTGATTCTAAAAGCTAAGTGCAAAAATCTAGAGTCTAGGGCTAATGAGAGTGAAAATAAAAATACTGAGTTGAAGAACCAGGTTTTTGAACTTGACACTAGTATCCTAGAACTTAGATCTGAGAACATAAAGCTGAAACTAGGAACAGGAAAGAAGAAAGCTGATCACATATACCTCACCCTAGAAGAAAACTTAGAAAAAATGAAGGATGAGCTGTATAGGAAGGATGAGCAGATAAGAGTATTGAAAGAAGATCTAGGGAAGGTAAAACATGAACTAGACAGAACTTGCAAATGGGACAAGGCTTCTGATGCACTCTCCTGGCTACAAGAACATCATAGTAGCAATAAAAGAGGACTTGGCTATGGGACTCAAGCACCTAAATGGGATCCTAAAAGCAAGTACCTCACTCTTCCTGAGAACAAAATCTGCACACACTGTGGCAAGACTGGTCATTACAAAAATGAATGTGATGCAAAAGAAAAGGCTAGTCAAAAGAACAAAGTCTTTGTTCAAGAAAAGAATAGGTTGCCTGGGTGGGCTAGAAGGAATCTGATTTATCCCTTTGCCTATAGAAAGGGACCCAAACTAGTTTGGGTTCCTAAGACTAACCCCTGATTTCTTTTTGCAGGTCCAAGTGAAGGGAAGTAGCCAAATATGGTACATGGATAGTGGCTGCTCAAAACATATGACTGGAAGCAAGAACCAGTTCCTATCACTTGAGGACTTAAAGGAAGGTAATGTCTCCTTTGGAAATGGGAAGAAAGGTGAGATTATTGGGGTTGGAAAGGTAGGTAAGAAAGACTCTCACTCCATTGAGAATGTATACTTGATAGATGGCTTGAAATATAGCCTTATTAGTGTGTTACAACTGTGTGATAGAGGTAACCTTGTAGCATTCACCTCTACAAAATGCTTTGTGATTAACCTTACCACTGACAAGATTGTTTTGCAGGGAAGGAGAGTTAACAATATTTACATTGTAGATTTGTCTACTCTCTCAGAAAATGAACTAACATGTCTAAGTGTGCTGGATAATGATCCTCTCTTGTAGCACAAAAGACTTGGTCATGCCAGTCTGAATCGGCTAAACAAATTAGTCTCTAAGGACTTGGTGATAGGGTTACCCAATATCAAGTTCAAAGAAGACAAAGTTTGTGAGGCCTGTGCAAGGGGGAATCAGGTAAGATCATCCTTCAAAAGCAAGAAAATGGTAAGCACAACCAAGCCGTTGGAACTGGTCCATATGGATCTCTGTGGTCCAATGACAACCATTAGCAGAGGTGAAATGAAATATGTAATGGTGCTTGTTGATGATTATTCTAGATTTACTTGGGTTCTATTTCTAACATCTAATGATGAAGCATTTGAGATGTTTACTGCCTTTGTTAGAAAAATTCAGAAACAATTAGGAAATCAACTTGCATCCATTAGGTCTGTTCATGGAACTGAATTTGAAAATGCTAAGTTTGCTGAATTCTGTGATGAAAATGGTATAGATCATAATTTCTCTTCCCCTAGGACTCCTCAACAAAATGGAGTAGTTGAAAGAAAGAACATGACTCTTGAAGACATGGCTAGGACTATGCTTCTTTCTAGTAAGCTGCCCCATAGCTTCTGGGCAGAGGCTGTGACCACTGCATGTTACATTATCAATAGATGCATGACTAGACCTCTTGTAGAGAAGACTCCCTATGAGTTACTTAAAGGGAGAAAACCTAATATATCCCATCTTAGGGCATTTGGATGTAAGTGCTTTGTGCACAATAATGTAAAAGACTCCCTAGGTAAGTTTGATCCCAGAAGTGATGAGGGTGTATTCTTGGGATATTCTTCACATAGCAAAGCATATAAAGTGTTCAATAAAAGAACTTTGTGTGTAGAAGAAAGTGTACATGTAGTATTTGATGAAACTAACATTCTTTCTGATAGACAGGAACATGAAGATGAAGTCATTGGATTGGTAAAGGATTTTACTGAAGCCTCAGCACAAGTCAAAGTGGCTCCAAAAGAAGGAACAGGTGATGGAACAGGTTCTTCTATCCAGGGCAACCTGACAGGGGGAACTTGTCAAAGAGGAAGTGAAATAAATCCCCTAAAAGAACCTGTTCATGACCCTGTTCCTCGGCAACAGATCATGGAGAAGCATCTAGTAAAAACCAGCTGGTTGTGAAACCTCACAAGTATCAAAGTTCTCATCCCATTGAGAACATTATCACTAATCCAACATCTGGAGTCAAAACTAGATCAGAACTGAAGAATTTGTGTGCCTTTGATGCCTTTTTATCTCTTATTGAACCTAAAAATGTTGTTGAAGCTTTACAGGATGCAGATTGGGTCAATGCAATGCAATATGAACTCAATCAGTTTGAGAGAAGTCAAGTTTGGCATCTAGTTCCAAGGCCCAAAGATAGATCAGTTATTGGTACAAAATGGGTCTTTAGAAATAAACTTGATGAAGATGGAACTGTTACAAGAAACAAGGTAAGACTGGTGGTCCATGGTTACCGCCAAGAGGATGTCACAGATTATGATGAGACTTTTGCTCCAGTTGCAAGACTAGAGGCAATCAGACTTCTCATAGCCTTTGCAGCACACATGGAATTCACTCTCCATCAGATGGATGTTAAAAGTGCCTTCCTGAATAGCTACCTGAAAGAAGGAGTGTTTGTGAAACAACCTCCAAGGTTTGAGAACAAGGAATATCCTGAGCATGTGTACAAATTAGACAAGGCTCTCTATGGACTCAAGTAGGCTCCTAGAGCATGGTATGAATGACTGTCCAAATTTCTGCTTGAACATGGCTACAAAAGAGGTAAAATTGACAGTACCCTATTCTTAAGGGAAAAAGGTAAGGATCTCCTTGTGGTACAAATATATGTTGATAACATAATCTTTGGGGCCACCACTGATAAACTAAGTAAGGATTTTGCAAAATTAATGGGGAGTGAGTTTGAAATGAGTATGATGGGTGAGCTTAACTTTTTCTTAGGCTTACAGATCAAACAAATCCCAAATGGAACCATGATCCATCAGCAGAAGTATGCAAAAGAGCTGATCAAAAAGTTTAAAATGGATGAATCAAAGGAAATAGACACTCCCATTGCAACTGCCACTAAATTAGACATTGATGAACCTGGTTCATCAGTTGATCAGAAGTCGTATAGGGGTATGATTGGTTCACTCTTGTATCTTACTGCCAGCAGACCTGACATCGTTTTCAGTGTAAGGCTTTGTGCTCGCTTTCAGGCTAATCCAAAAGAGTCTCACTTGACTGCTATCAAGAGGATACTAAGATATTTGAAAGGCACCACTGATCTGTGTCTTTGGTATCCCAAAGGTAGTAATTTCAATCTAGTAGGATATGCTGATGCTGATTATGCAGGTTTCCTTGTGGATAGGAAAAGCACCTCAGGTATGGCTCACTTCCTTGGTTCATGTCTTGTATCATGGGCCACTAAAAAGCAAAATTCAGTGGCCTTATCCACTGCTGAGGCTGAGTATGT
>NW_017670448.1:139368-164586 GCF_001879085.1 Nicotiana attenuata
TCCAAAATCAGAACCACACACCGAGCAGGGTCGAACTCGAGCCATCCCAGGAAGTTGTACATAGGGTCGAATCGGCTTATAGGAAATCGAATGAAAAGGAATCGGAGACCAATCCTGCTATCACAAAGATGCTCGAAGAACTGACAAAGCGAATCGAGACAGGGGAAGAGAAGATCGAGGAAAACGATAAGAAGGTGGAAACCTATAACTCCGGGGTCGACCAAATCCCAGGGGCACCACCAATATTGAAAGGACTAGATTCCAGAAAGTTTGTACAAACTTTCCCCCCAAGTGCAGCTTCGAAGCCAATCACCAAGAAGTTCCGTATGCTCGAGATTGCTAAGTATAACAGGATACCTGGTCCAAACGAACACGTCACCTCCTAGACGTGTACTATCAAAGGAAATGACTTGGAAGATGACGAGATCGAATCCGTCTTGCTGAAAAAATTCGGGGAGACTTTATCGAAGGGTGCTAGGATATGGTATCATAACTTACCGCCTAATTCTATTGACTTGTTTGCTATGCTTGCAGATTCTTTTGTAAAGGCACACGTCGGGGCCATTAAGGTCGCAACAAGAAAGTCGGACCTTTTCAAGGTAAGGCAGAAGGACAACGAGATGCTCAGAGAATTCGTATCTCGATTCCAAATGGAACGAATGGATTTGCCACCGGTCACCGACGATTAGGCTATTCAAGCTTTCACTCAAGGTCTCAACGTTTGGAGTTCCATAGCTTCACAGCAGCTGAAGCAGAATTTGATCGAATATCCAGCTGTCACTTGGGCCGATGTACACAATCGGTATCAGTCAAAGATCAGGGTCGAGGATGATCAACTGGGGGCTCCTTCTGGGTCCATTTATCCTAACAGGCCCGTGGATAGAATCAAGAGGGATATCGACCGAGAACCAAGGTCGAAACCGTATAATGGAGACCGTAGAGGCAGCGGATTTGGGCAAAACTCTACACGGAATGAGAGGAGAAATGATCGAGATCAAAGTTCACGGGGACTCATGAGCAAGAGTGATTTCGACAGGGATGCCAGGCCCAAAGAAGCACCGCGACTATCGGAGTATAACTTCAACATTGATGCGTCCGCCATCGTATCTGCCATCGGACGTATCAAAGATACTAGATGGCCTCGACCTCTACAGACCGATCCAGCCCAGAGAAATCCCAACCAAGTGTACAAGTATCATGGTTCCCATGGCCATAAAACAGAAGATTGCAGACAGATAAGGGAGGAAGTAGCCCAATTGTTCAACGAGGGGCACCTTCGGGAATTCTTAAGCTATCGGGCCAAGAATCACTTCAAAAACAGTTTCAAACAGACAAAATTTAACGACCCGACTGATCATTTCAGGAATCTACACTTCGCTCGGTAGTTTGAGGGCTCGAGTATCTCTGTATGATGTATTATGACTTGTGTAAATCGTCGGTGTTGGTTTTCAAGTTATCCGGAATCGATTTGGAAGAATGAAATTCAAAATTTAAGCTCTAAGTTGGAAGAGTTGACCTTTTTTAGCATTGGGCCTCAGAATGGAGTTTCGTCAGTTCCGTTAGATCCGTTGGGTGATTTTGGGCTTAAGAGCGCGTCCGGATTGTAATTTGGAGGTCCGTAGTCGAATCAGTCTTGAAATAGCAAAAGTTGGATTTTTGGGAAGTTTGACTGGGAGTGGACCTTTTGATATTGGGGTCGGATTCCGATTTTAGAAGTTGAAGTAGGTCCGTTATGGAAAATCTGACTTGTGTGCAAAATTTGAGGCTAATTGGACGTGATTTGATAGGTTTCGGCATCGGTTGTAGAAGTTGAAGTTTCAAAGTCCATTGATTTTGACTTGAGGTGCAATTTGTCATTTCGAGGTTACCATGCATGATTTCAAGCCTTTAGTAGGTTCTTTTTGTCATATAGAACTTGTCTGCAAAATTTGGCGCCATTTGGAGTTGATTTGATATGGTTCGGACGCTCGGTTGCGATTCTAGAAGTTCTTGAAGTTTACTTTGATCTTCATGCGTTTTGGTATCCGATTCGTGCTTTTAGAGGTTATTTTGATGATTTAATCGCGCGAGCGAGTTCGCATTGTGTTTCTGGACCTAGGTGCATGGTTGGTTTGGAGCCTTGGGGGCTCGGGTGAGTTTCGGAATGATTTTTCATGATTTTTGAGTGCTGGTACTGGTGTCATCGCATTTGCAATGTTTTTATCGCAAATGCGACAGTCGCAATTGCGAAGAAGCCATCGCATTTGCGAAATTTGGGCTGCCGAGGAAGATTCGCATTTGCGAAGTGGGGTTGTTCGCTTTTGCGAGGACCCTTCCGCTTTTGCGGAGTCGATGGTCTTCGCATTTGCGAAGTATTGGTTCACAAATGCGACCTTGACAGGCAGTGCTCTGGTTCGCTTTTGTGACAGATTATTCACATTTGGGGGGTTCGCAAACCATGTCGCAAATGCGACATCTACAGCCTGCATATAGCAGAGAATTCCGAGACTTAGCTTCATTTTTGTCATATTTTGAACCCTAGCTTCGATGGGAAGCGATTTTGTGAAGGGATTTTCATACCAAATCATTGGGTAAGTGCCTCTAATCAATTCTCAACTATATTTCATGATTTTAAATAAGATTTAACATCAAATTCATGAGAAATATATGAAAAATTTTGGGGATTTTGTCAAAGTTTTGTAAATGAAAATTTGGAATTTGAGAGTCGAATAGGACTCGAAATTGAAAACAAAACACGTATCTGCACTCGTGAGGCTATGGGTAGTCAAGACCTACCCTTGGACCCAGGTTTTGACCGGGCGAGCCCGGGGTTTGACTTTTGTTGACATTTAGAAATTGTATAAAAATGACAGCTTTATTAATTGAAATTGTTTTCTCTTGCATTGTGTGGTGTATTTAAATCGTCTTTGGCTATATTGAGCCGAATGGAGGTGAATTTGTAAAGGAAAAAGCTAAGTTTAGTATTGAGTTAGCCGAATTGAGGTAAGTGTCTTGCCTAACTTTGTTGAGGGAATTTTTCCTACTATTTGACATTGTTCGCTACATGCGGGGGTGATACATATATGAGGTGACGAGCATATATTCATGTGCCAGGGTTAACCATGCTCGGGGGTAAATTATGTTGTAAATTGTGTTTTGTAGAATCACGTGACTTTCTTGCTTCATGTCTTACTTGACTCCTAGATACCAAGAATATAGTATTAAATGTTAGAAACTAAGACTTAGCTTATTATAACTTGATCAAAATTGATGGAAACTCTTAGAATACATTGATGTGTCTAATTCGGCCAACACTATGCGTAATCATTAATACATTGCTACAACCGATATTCTTGAGATACTAGATTCTATACTCCTGTTGTAGGTCATTTGTGAGATTTGTTGAAATACTTGAATAATAAGGTCCTTGCGGGTTTATCGAACTATTGTTGGCTTGGAAAGTTGTGATTGAGATTCATTTGGAATGTCCGTTTCAACACTCTCCTTGACGTTATTTATGCTTCCTACCTTGTTTGTCGTTGATATATGTATGCTTGGTAAGGAAGAGTGTAAAGCACGAAGGATGAAGTCGTGCCATTGTATATACATTATCATGTGAGGGAGAGTGTAAAGCACGAAGGGTGATGCCGTGCCATCTTATTTGAGAGTAAAATCACGAAGGGTGATGCCGTGCCATATTATTGAGAGTAAAATCACGAAGGGTGATGTCGTGCCATACCATTTGTGAGTAATAGTAAGAAGGGTGATGCCGTGCCATGTTATGTGAGTGCAAAGCACGAAGGGTGATGCCGTGCCATTTCATTTATATTATCACGCTTTAAGTTATCATGAGTTCATAACACGATGGGTGTTCCCGTGCAGGCGAGGACGAGGGACATGCATTATATTGTGATATCCTTTCCTCGTGTATATGTTCATGCCTATACATTGAGTTGTTCTTGTCATATTTATGGTTCTTATGTGACTTGTCATTAATGCCCTGCCCTTGTTCTCTATCGTATTTGTTATTGTGTCGCTCCTGCCTTCTACTTGCTAAACTTGCAAATACCATGCCTACTTCCTGCTGTCATAATTACATCTTTGTCGTATCTATTTTTTTGCACTTTAGTACAGGCCTTCTACCATGTTAGTCATTCATCCATCTGCTTGTTAACTTATAAAGATCATGTGTTCCCCTCTTATTTCGTTATGTCTATGTTTATGCCTCCAATATAGTTGTTAGTTGAAGTTATATTCCTTTTCCTACTTGTTGTCATTACTCCTATATTTTCCGCCTAGTCTATTACTATTGCCCTTATGCTTATCCCCGTTCATTATTGCTTCTTGCGTATTTCTTACTTTGTCATTACTGTTATCGGCATTTCTGCCATCGGGTTGGTACTGGTTTACGCATATTTGGTGAGGATGAGATAAATTCACAAAGGGTGTTTCCATGCAATTGACTTGATATCAGAGTATATTCCTCACTCTATGAAAGTTATGGGGTGACTATTGTCCTTTATTGGTTTTCTCTCTAAAGAAAAGACTAGTCGAGATATTGGAAACTGTTGAATTGTGATCTCTTCTAGTACTCCGTTATTGCTTTGTACATTCATTCTGTGTACTCTACTTAGTTATATTGTAGTATAGTTCTATTGCTAGTTTATGGTATAGATTTTGTCAGTAAGCATCTTTTAACAAAAAAGCCTCGTCACTACTTCGACGAAATTAGACAAAATACTTACTGGGTACATGGGGTAGGTTGTACTCATACTACACTTCTGTACCTTGCGTGCAGATTCTTGGAGCGGAGCTACTAGTGATGTCGGGAGCTGACTCTGAAGATGTTCGTTCATTCCGGATAGAGCTGCCACTTGTCCTTGGTAGTTTTAGATGTTGCTAATTTGTTTATGTAAGTTTCAAACAGATCGTGTATTTATTTGTACCAGTTTTATAAATTTCAAATCTTAGAAGCTCATGATTCGTACTACCAGTTCTTGGGTTAATTTGTAAATGTTCAGATAATTCCTCACTATTTTTGTTCTATAATCTCATTTGGAATGTTTTAAGTGTTAGTTGGCTTGCCTAGCGGATCGAGTTAGGTGCCATCACGACTGGTGGTTTTGGGGTCGTGACACAGAACGAGCAAGAAGAGCCACAGCACGTGATTCACGTGATCGTTGGAGGGGTCGATACTCCTCAAGGACCAGTATTTAAACGCACCAAGGTGTCAATCACAAGGGAGAAGCGAACTCGGGATTACGTACCAGAAGGAACATTGTCTTTCAATGACGAGGATGCAGAAGGGATCGAACAGCCCCATAACTACGCACCGGTAATATCTGTACTTATGAATAAGACTCAAGTTAAACATGTTTTAATTGATCCAGGTAGCTCGACCAACATCATTCAATCGAGGGTCGTGGAACAGCTCAGCCTATTAGGATCAGGTTGTGCCCGCGGCCTGAGTACTAAACGGTTGGCTTGTGAAACCACCAAAGGCGAGATAACTTTGCCAGTAAACGTGGCTGGAACCGTCCAAGAAACGAAGTTCCATGTGATCGAGGGCGATATGAGGTATAATGCCTTATTCGGAAGGGCGTGGATCCACAACATGAGGGCAGTGTTCTCGACCCTTCACCAGGTTTCTAAAGTTCCCGACACGAGAGGGGGTCAAAACAGTCTACAAGGAGAAACCTGCCGCCAAGGAGATGTTTGCAGTCGATGAAGTAAATCTGATATCAACACTCTCATCGATAAAGGACTTGGGATCGAAAGAGAAATAGGGGGCCAAATAGCAATATCGGTCCCAGCTTCGACCCAATCGGACAAGCAAGGAATTAACGAAGATGATGACTTCAGGGTTCCTCGATCTTTTATCGCCCCCGATGATTCCAACACTACCAAGTCAACGGTCAAAGAACTGGAGCAGGTCGTGCTGATCGAACATTTTCTCGATCGGAAGGTATACCTAGGCACGGGGTTAACCCCCGAGCTCAGGGAAAAACTTATTCAATTTCTTTATAGCTAATATTGATTGTTTTGCTTGGTCCCATCTCGATATGACAGGGATCCCATCGAAAATTACCACCCATAAACTGAGCCTGGACCCGAAATTCCGCCCGGTGAAGCAAAAAAGAAGTCCCCAGTCCGAGGTCAAACACGCTTTTACCAAAGACGAGGTAACCAAACTTATCAAAATTGGGTCCATCCGGGAAGTAAAATATCCTGAATGGTTAGCGAATGTAGTAGTAGTCCCTAAGAAGGGAAACAAACTTAGAACGTGTGTAGATTACAAAGACCTAAATAAAGCATGCCCCAAGGATTCTTTTCCTTTTCCTAATATCGATCGCATGATCAACGCCACGGCCGACCACGAGATCCTCGGTTTTCTCGACGCCTATTTCGGGTACAACCAAATACGGATGAACCCGGAAGACCAGGAAAAGACCTCGTTCATCACTAAATATGGTACCTACTGCTATAATGTAAAGCCGTTTGGATTAAAATATGCTGGTGCAACCTATCAACGCCTAGTAAACCGAATGTTCGAAGAACAAATAGGGAAATCTATGGAAGTTTATATTGATAATATTCTAGTTAAGTCCCTGCGAGCAGAGGACCATTTGAAGCATTTACAGGAAACTTTCAGTATACTGAAGAAATACAGCATGAAGCTCAACCCAGAAAATGCGCGTTCGGGGTCGGCTCTGGCAAATTTCTCGGCTTCATGGTATCCAATCAAGGAATCGAGATCAACCCCGACAAAATCAAAGCTATCGAGGACATCACGGAGGTAGACAACATAAAGGCCGTGCAAAGGTTAACAGGGCGCATGGCCGCCCTGGGGATATTCATCTCGAGGTCTTACGATAAGAGCCATCAATTCTTTTCGTTGCTGAAGAAGAAGAATAACTTCACATGGACTCCGGAATGTCAACAGGCCTTGGAAGAGCTTAGACGGTACTTGTCGAGCCCGCCGCTGCTTCACACGCCGAGGGCAGACGAATAGCTTTACTTGTATCTGGAAGTATCGGAGATAACGGTAAGTGGAGTCCTAGTCCAAGAAGAACAAGGTACACAATTCCCTATCTATTATGTTAGTCGGACCCTAGGTGAGGCCGAAACCAGGTATCCCATCTAGAAAAATTAGCTCTCGCTCTGATAAGCGCCTCTAGGAAACTAAAACCATACTTTCAATGTCATCCCATATGTGTTGTAACAACTTATCCTCTTCGAAATATTTTGCATAAACCCGAGCTTTCGAGAAGATTGCCCAAATGGGCTATAGAAATCAGCGGGTACAATATTGAATATCGACCCCGAACAACCATCAAGTCACAAATAATGGCAGACTTCGTGGCTGACTTCACGTCGGCCCTAGTACCCGAGGTTGAAAGAAAACTATTAGTCAACTCGGGCACATCTTTGGGGATCTGGACCCTCTTTACAGACGGTGCTTCAAACATAAAGGGGTCCGGACTCGGCATCGTGCTAAAACCACCCACAGGTAATGTGGTTAGACAATCTATTAGAACTGTAAAATTGACTAACAACGAGGCCGAATATGAGTCCGTGATTGCAGGTCTCGAATTAGCCAAAGACTTGGGAGCAGAGGTGATCGAAGCCAAATGTGACTCCTTCCTCGTTGTGAATCAGGTTAATGGAACCTTTGAATTTCGAGAGGAACGAAAGCAAGATACCTGGATAAGCTACAAGTAACTCTACACCGATTTAAGCAATGGACTTTACAACATATGCCTCGAGATCAGAATAGCGAAGCCGATGCCCTCGCGAACCTAAGGTCATCGATCGAAGACGACGAACTCAAGTCGGGGGCTGTCGTACAACTTATAATGTCAGTGGTCGAAGAAGGTCATACCGAGATAAACTCCACAAGTTTGACCTGGGACTGGAGAAACAAATACATAGAGTATTTGAAGAACGGAAAGCTTCCCTCGGATTCAAAAGAATCGAGAGGCCTGCGCACAAAGGCAGTACGATTCACCTTGTTCGAAGATGGGACCTTGTTCAGAAGGATGTTCGATGGTCCGTTAGCAATATGTTTGGGACCAGGAGATACCGAATATGTTCTAAGGGAAGTTCACGAAGGCACTTGCGGAAATCATTCCGGTGCCGAATCATTGGTCCATAAATTAATCAGAGCCGGATACTATTGGATCGATATGGAGAAAGATGCAAAAGAGTTTGTTCGAAAATGCGACAAGTGCCAAAGGCATGCACCAATGATTCATCAACCTGGGGCGCTACTCCATTCGGTCTTATCCCCATGGTCGTTCATGAAGTAGGGGATGGACATCGCCGACCCTCTTCCATCGGCACCAGGTAAGGCTCAATTTCTTTTGTTTATGACTGACTATTTCTCTAAATGGGTTGAAGCACAGGAATACCAGAAGATCAGGGAGAAGGAAGTCATCGACTTCATTTAGGACCACATCATATGTCGATTCGAAATACTATCCGAAATTGCATGTGACAACAGAAAAAAGTTTATTGGCAGCAAAGTGACCAAATTTCTCGAAGACCACAAGATCAAAAGGATCTTATCAACACCTATCACCCTAGTGGGAATGGTCAAGCTGAATCGACAAACAAAACCATAATCCAAAACCACAAGAAGAGGTTGACCGACCCTAAAGGAAAATGGAGAGAGATCTTGCCCGAAGTCCTTTGGGCATATCGCACAACTTCGAAGTCTAGTACCGGGGCCACCCGTTCTCTTTGGTTTATGCGCCGAAGATTTAATACCGGCCGAAGTCGGGGAGCCGAGTATCAGATTCCGATATACGATGAAGGAATAAAATGACGAGGCCATGAATACGAGCCTGGAGCTATTAGATGAACGACGTGAAGCTGCCTTTGTTCGATTGGCTGCCCAGAAACAACGGATCGAAAGGTATTACAATCGAAGGGCCAACATTCGATATTTTAAAGTCGGGGACTTGGTACTGAGGAAGGTCACGTTAAACACTCGAAATCCAAATGAAGGGAAATTGGGTCCGAACTGGGAAAACCCGTACCAGATTCTCGAGATCACGGGGAAAGGGTCTTATAACGGAACGATGGACGGAGAACAACTACCGAACAATTGGAATGTAAGTCATCTCAAACGACATTACTGCTGAGGTACGACCCCATTTCAATTCTTTCTATTTTTCGACTAACACTTGCAGGTTATCGACAAGGAGCGGCACGAAGCCTTTAGGTCTAAAATCATGCGTTGTACTTGTTGGCTCAAGAACAGGTGATGTTTTGAAGAATGACAAATGAACTCAGTCATGGACCAGGTCCATCATATGAAGCACAGTGATGATCAACCTACACATGTGAGATGCACGTGAAGGAGATAAGTCTCATTGATCAAGCAGAAATATCTCCTGATCTGATCGAAAAGATTACATATTGGATAAGGAGAGAAAGTCTCCTTATAAGGAGAGAACACAATCCGGATAAAAGATAGTGTTGGAGTTTGTGTTGTTCAAGGACTCAACTTCGATGGAAGATCAGCAATTGAGTCTCAATCAAACTCTAATTACTAACTCATTAAATAACAGTGATTGTTCTCTTTTACAGGTATTGCACAAACGAAGAAGTTAAAATAAATTGAGAGCAAAAGAGCAAGGCAATTTTGCAAGCAATTTATGTGAGATTTGAGTGTGCATTCCTGAAGCTACTTGAACGAGATAGAAGAACCAATTCCATTGTGTCTTTCTTTATTTCTAGTTCAATTGTAGTAGGTGATCTAAACTTGTACCTTTCAGCTTTCATAGAAGCAATTGTATTAGGTACTTAGAGTGTTCAAGTTATATGCTAACTTGAAGTTGTCGCAACAGTTGAGGCTGTGTGCTACAACGGGATTGGAGTTAATCCTTAGGTTTACAAAGAGTTTTGTAAATGCTGTTTTGGCTCAGTGATTTTAGTGGAAGTTTGGGTAAATCCTACTGAGTAGTAGGTCGTGGTTTTTTCACCTTTTGAGCCAGGTGTTTTCCACGTAAAAATCTATGTGTTCCTTATTTTATGTACTTATTATTCCGCAAATAGTAGAGTTAGTACACCTAGAAGAACCAGGTTCTTCTAGAGCGAAAAATTGGGTACCACACAAATCACCCCCCTCTTGTGTGGTATTGACGTATAAAACATCAATTGGTATCAGAGTGGTTTATCCTTGAAGAGGCTAACACCTTAGGAAAAGATCAACATGAGTGCACCACCTGGGAACTGGGAAGGGCAATCCACTGCTAGGCCTCCACTTTTCAATGGACAGTACTATTCTTGGAGGAAGAACAGGATAAGGGATCACATCATAGGAGAAGACTATGAACTCTGGGACATAGTCACTGATGGTCCTCTAGCAACTACAAAGAAGAATGCTGAAGGAGTGGATGTGCGAAAGACAAGAGCTGATTGCACTGCTGAAGACCTAAAGAAGTGGGAGAAGAATGCCAAGGCCAAGAAATGGCTTGTATGTGGACTAGATCCAGATGAGTACAGTAGAATTCAAAGTTGTACCACTACTAAGGAAATCTGGGACACTTTGCAAGTGGCTCATGAAGGAACACCTCAAGTGAAGAGGTCCAGAGGAACAATGCTGTATTCTCAATATAAGAATTTCACCATGAAGGAAGGAGAAACCATCCAAGAGATGTATACAAGGTTCACCACACTGACAAATGAACTTAAGTCTCTTGGAAGGATTATCCTTGAAGAAGACAAAGTTGAGAAGATTTTAACAAGGGTTCTGCCAGTCTCTTGGGAAAGCAAAATTACTGCTATCCAGGATTCAAAGGATATTGCTACTCTCAAGTTGGATGAACTAATTGGAAACCTTACTGCCTATGAACTGAGAAGACAAACCATGAAAATGGATGCACCCAAGAAGGAAAGGAGTTTGGCTCTCAGAATTGCTGAAGGTTCAGATCTGGAGGATGATGAAATGGCTACGATCACAAGAGATTTCAAAAAGTACCTGATGAGAGGAAAGGGATCTTCAAGAGGTACAACATTCAACAAACCAAGGGCTCCTGAGAAATAGACCAATGAGGGTTGCTACAAGTGTGGTAAGACTGATCACATGATCAAGAATTGTCCTCAATGGGAAATTGAGTGGAAAAAGGAAAGGGCTGAACGAAGGAACAGGTTCAACCAAAAAGGAACAAAGGTCCAACAAAGGTTATGGTTGCTGCCTGGGGAGAAACATCATATAAGGACTCAGAAGATGAAGCTGGAAATTAACAAGCGCTTATGGCCATTGGAGAATCAGATGATGAACAAGAAGTAAGTATTCTTCATCTCAAAGACAAGATTAAATTCCTGTCTAAAGAAAGGTTGTCTAAACTATTGCTAGACTTCATTGATGATTCTGAGATAATTAATAATGAGAAGGAAGAGCTGTCTAGGGAATGTGTGATTCTAAAAGCTAAGTGAAAAAAATCTAGAGTCTAGGGCTAATGAGAGTGAAAATAAAAATACTGAGTTGAAGAACCAGGTTCTTGAACTTGACACTAGTATCCTAGAACTTAGATCTGAGAACTTAAAGCTGAAACTAGGAACAGGAAAGAAGAAAGCTGATCACATATACCTCACCCTAGAAGAAAACTTAGAAAAAATGAAGGATGAGCTGTATAGGAAGGATGAGCAGATAAGAGTATCGAAAGAAGATCTAGGGAAGGTAAAACATGAACTAGACAGAACTTGCAAATGGAACAAGGCTTCTGATGCACTCTCCTGGCTACAAGAACATCATAGTAGCAACAAAAGAGGACTTGGCTATAGGACTCAAGCACCTAAATGGGATCCTAAAAGCAAGTACCTCACTCTTCCCGAGAACAAAATCTGTACACACTATGGAAAGACTGGTCATTACAAAAATGAATGTAATGCAAAAGAAAAGGCCAGTCAAAAGAACAAAGTTTTTGTTCAAGAAAAAAATAGGCTGCCTGGGTGGGCTAGAAGGAAGTTGATTTATCCCTTTGCTTATAGAAAGGGACCCAAACTAGTTTGGGTTCCTAAGACTAACCCCTAATATCTTTTTGCAGGTCCAAGTAAAGGGAAGTAGCCAAATATGGTACATGGATAGTGGTTGCTTAAAACATATGACTGGAAGCAAGAACCAGTTCCTTTCACTTGAGGACTTAAAGGGAGGTAATGTCTCCTTTGGAAATGGGAAGAAGGGTGAGATTATTGGGGTTGGAAAGGTAGGTAAGACAGACTCCCACTCCATTGAGAATGTCTACTTGATAGATGGCTTGAAATATAGCCTGATTAGTGTGTCATAACTGTGTGACATAGGTAACCTTGTAGCATTCACCTCTACTAAATACTTTGTGATTAACCTTACCACTGACAAGATTGTTTTGCAGGGAAGGAGAGTTAACAATATTTACATTGTAGATTTGTCTACTCTCTCAGAAAATGAACTAACATGTCAAAGTGTGATGGATAATGATCCCCTCCTGTGGCACAAAAGACTTGGTCATGCCAGTCTAAATCAGCTAAACAAATTAGTCTCTAAGGACTTGGTGATAGGGTTACCCAACATCAAGTTCAAAGAAGATAAAGTTTGTGAGGCCTGTGCAAGGGGGAAGCAGGTAAGATCATCCTTCAAAAGCAAGAAAATGGTAAGCACAACCAAGCCGTTAGAACTTGTCCATATGGATCTCTGTGGTCCAATGAGAACCATGAGCAGAGGTGGAAAGAAATATGTAATGGTGCTTGTTGATGATTATTCTAGATTTACCTGGGTTCTATTTGTAACATCTAAAGATGAAGCATTTGACATGTTTACTGCCTTTGTTAGAAAAATTCAGAAACAATTAGGAAATCAACTTGCATCCATTAGGTTTGATCATTGAACTGAATTTGAAAATGCTAAGTTTGCTGAATTCTGTGATGAAAATGGTATAGATCATAATTTCTCTTCCCCTAGGACTCCTCAACAAAATGGAGTAGTGAAAGAAAGAACAGGACTCTTGAAGACATGGCTAGGACTATGCTTCTTTCTAGTAAGTTGCCCCATAGCTTCTGGGCAGAGGCTGTAAACACTGCATGTTACATTATCAATAGATACATGACTAGACCTCTGGTAGAGAAGACTCCCTACGAGTTACTTAAAGGGAGAAAACCAAATATATCCCATCTTAGGGCATTTGGATGCAAGTGCTTTGTGCACAATAATGTAAAAGACTCCCTAGGTAAGTTTGATCCCAGAAGTGATGAGGGTGTATTCTTGGGATATTCTTCACATAGCAAAGCATATAAAGTGTTCAATAAAAGAACTTTGTGTGTAGAAGAAAGTGTACATGTAGTATTTGATGAAACTAACATTCTTTCTGATAGACAGGAACATGAAGATGAAGTCATTGGATTGGTAAAGGATTTTACTGAAGCCTCAGCACAAGTCAAAGTGGCTCCAAAAGAAGGAACAGGTGATGGAACAGGTTCTTCTATCCAGGGCAACCTGACAGGGGGAACTTGTCAAAGAGGAAGTGAAATAAATCCCCTAAAAGAACCTGTTCATGACCCTGTTCCTCGGCAACAGATCATGGAGAAGCATCTAGTAAAAACCAGCTGGTTGTGAAACCTCACAAGTATCAAAGTTCTCATCCCATTGAGAACATTATCACTAATCCAACATCTGGAGTCAAAACTAGATCAGAACTGAAGAATTTGTGTGCCTTTGATGCCTTTTTATCTCTTATTGAACCTAAAAATGTTGTTGAAGCTTTACAGGATGCAGATTGGGTCAATGCAATGCAATATGAACTCAATCAGTTTGAGAGAAGTCAAGTTTGGCATCTAGTTCCAAGGCCCAAAGATAGATCAGTTATTGGTACAAAATGGGTCTTTAGAAATAAACTTGATGAAGATGGAACTGTTACAAGAAACAAGGTAAGACTGGTGGTCCATGGTTACCGCCAAGAGGATGTCACAGATTATGATGAGACTTTTGCTCCAGTTGCAAGACTAGAGGCAATCAGACTTCTCATAGCCTTTGCAGCACACATGGAATTCACTCTTCATCAGATGGATGTCAAAAGTGCCTTCCTGAATGGCTACCTGAAAGAAGAAGTGTTTGTGAAACAACCTCCAGGGTTTGAGAGCAAGGAATGTCCTGAGCATGTGTACAAGCTAGACAAGGCTCTCTATGGACTCAAGCAGGCCCCAAGAGCATGGTATGAACGATTGTCCAAATTCCTGCTTGAACATGGCTACAAAAGAGGTAAAATTGACAGTAGCTTATTCTTAAGGGAAAAAGGTAAGGATCTCCTTGTGGTACAAATATATGTTGATGACATAATCTTTGGGGCCACCACTGATAAGCTAAGTAAGGACTTTGCAAGACTAATGGGGAGTGAGTTTGAAATGAGTATGATGGGTGAGCTTAACTTCTTCTTAGGCTTACAGATCAAACAAAGTCCAAATGGAACCATGATCCATCAGCAGAAGTATGCAAAGGAGCTAATCAAAAAGTTTAAAATGGAAGAATCTAAAGAAATAGACACACCCATTGCAACTGCCACTAAATTAGATGTTGATGAACCTGGTTCATCAGTTGATCAAAAGCTGTATAGGGATATGATTGGTTCACTCTTGTATCTTACTGGTAGCAAACCTGACATTGTTTTTAGTGTAGGGCTTTGTGCTCGCTTTCAGGCTAATCCTAAAAAGTCTCACCTGATTGCTGTCAAGAGGATACTAAGATATTTGAAAGGCACCACTGATCTGTGTCTTTGGTATCCCAAAGGTAGCAATTTCAATCTAGTAGGATATGCTGATGCTGATTATACAGGTTTTCTAGTGGATAGGAAGAGCACCTCAGGTATGGCACACTTCCTTGGTTCATGTCTTGTGTCATGGGCTACTAAAAAGCAAAATTCAGTGGCCTTGTCTACTGCTGAAGCTGAATATGTTGCTGCTGCTTCTTGTTGTGCTCAATTGCTATAGATCAAACAGCAGCTGGTAGATTTTGGCATTGAAGTTGGTTGCATTCCTATATTCTGTGATAACACTAGTGCTATAAGTATGACAAAGAACCCTGTTCATCATAAGAGGACTAAGCACATAGATGTTAGGTACCACTTCTTAAGAGATAACTATGAGAAAGGATTGATCTCCTTAGAATTCTGTGCTACTGATAAACAAATTGCTGACATCTTCACTAAAGCACTAAGTAGAGAAAACTTTGAGAGGAACAGCTTGGAATTAGGGATGATTAAGATCACCTAGTAGGTCCAGTTCAGAATGCACAATGAAAAAACAAATTGAAAAAAAATTTTTTTTTGGCTAGAAATTCTAAACTTGTGTAAATATCTAGATTAATTCTTACTCAGCTTCATACTTTAATTAGAATACTCCTGTGACATGTGTATATATGATTCACTGATCTCTTACAATGTTTTTTCTATTATGACATTTGAGGCATGCTTAAGAGGGTTCTATATGAAGAACCTGGTTCATCAGTATGAGTTCATTTGAAAGCTCAGGTATGTTTTCAATGCTTTGCATAATTAGAAAGATTAACAATTCAATAATGAGCAGAAGTCCTATACTTGCCAAATTCCTAGAAAATTCTATCCGTTGAGGCATTGAACCAGTTTCGTCCTTTTAGAACTCTAAAACCGTGATTTTTGCCTAATATCTAGGGAAGCCAAATAATCATTAAAAGTCTGGAATTACAGTTTGATTAGACTTCTAATTGACCCCTGAAAAGCTGCCGTTACTGCATCAATGTCCAATTCTCTTTAAATACACCACATCTATAATCTTCTTCATTATTATAAAAACCGTCAAAAATATTTCTCCAATTCTAATTGCCTTCTTCTCCAAAAATTACAAAATTTCCTCAATAAACGAAGAACCATGTCTAACCCACAAGATCATCCTGGCACTCCTCCACCACCATCTCCCTCAAATTCATCCTCATCCCCAAAACCTAGGTTTCGAAGGCAAAAAATGCTTGCCCGAAAATCTGTAGCATCTGGAGCTCTGAGGAAAGTTTTAAATGAAAGGTTGAAAGACAGCCAAGTGAAAGAAAGTCCAGCTCCTAATTCTGATTCCAGTTCTGAGCCTGAATCTTTCCAATCTGCGACTGAGGGGGAAGGACATGGGTCTTCTGACTCTGAGAAGACTCAAGAATCCCCTACTAAGGTAAGTTCTTCTGTTGTTGAAAACCTAGAAACTAGGTTTGTGCTAGTTGGACCATTAGAAATGTTGAATTGCCTGAGTTGAGTAGGTGTGGAGGTAAAAAGAAATCTGAAAAAGAAAATGAGAGAGAGGGTGCATGTGATGAAGAGAAGGGAAAAGGGAAATGAGCAGTTCTTGCTATATGTGGAGTTGCAGAAGAGACTGGCATAAAGTCAGGGGGAAGTGGTTCTGGGGAAGCAGCTAAAGGGTTGGTTCATCTAAGCAAACAAAGAGATGAACCTGGTTCATCTGCTGAGGAAACTCTGGCTGACCTTCTGAAAAGGGTTGGGGCAAGTTATGACCCAAAGAAACACAAAGCTACCTCACAAAAGGCCCCAACTGTTCCCAAGCCATCCAAGAAAAGAAAGACTTCATCCCCAAAACCTAATGCCCCTTCAGTGCCTAAGGGAAGAGCCACAAGAAGCAGGGTAAGACAAATTGAAGCTGACTTAAAAAAAGCTCTAGAAGAAAGCAAGAAAAAGAAAATGGAGAAGGGAAAGGAAAAGATTGCAGAATCTTCTGAGGTGGTAGAGGAAAAGGAGATGGAACTGGTCCATCAAGAAAGGGGTACAACAGTGGAGGTTCCTACACCAAAACCTATAAAGTCCAAGACTTCTTCCAAGAAGTCTTCTTCTGTGCCTGTGTCTGCTGAACCCTCATTAGCCAAGAGGACAAGGTCTGCAGTGAAAGCAAAACAAGCAAAAGTTTCAGATGATGAAGAGTGGAGTGGAGAAGAAGAAGAAGAGGAATCTGAGAAGGAACAGGACAAGTTTGCCATCTTTGGCAGGAGAAAATTTTTGAAAGGTAGATTGTTGAAGGACCTGGTGGAACCAGGGATGATGAGGTTGGTTGACTCTTTAGCTGCTCAAGGTTGGAAGGACATGGTCCTTCAGATGGATGCGAGACTGGCCAGGAATGAACTAATTGAGTTCATGGCTAATGCTGCTGTAAAAGATGGGGTTGTCAGTAGCTTGGTGAAGGGAGTCTCAGTGCAATTTGATGCTGAGAAACTGGGAGAAATTCTGGATATACCCTCTGAAGGGTTTGATGACTACACTAGGCAAAGGTGGCCATGCCTGGACTCCCTACCTACTGCCCTTGAGATCACCAAGAGGTTCTGTGATTCAGAGGATGTGAATGAAGCCAGGGCTGTGCACAAAATTGTCAACAAGTGCCTATTGCCCAGACAAGAGAGAAGACATTCTGCAAACTACATGGACCTGGTTCTTATGGAGTGCCTTGAGAGAGGAAAGCAAATAAACTGGCCTGCACTCATTGTCAAATTGCTAGACATGGTCATCAATGGCTCCAAGGCTCATGCTACTCCATATGGCTTCATACTGACCACAGTTCTGGATAAGCTGAATGTGCCTTTGAAGAAATGGGAGATGGCATCAAGCAAGGAACATTTTTGTATTAAGACTCTTCTGGCTTGTGACTATCCAGTAAATGCCATCCCAATTAAACTTGGTTCATCTCTGAAGACACCCATCAACAGCAAGGTTAGGACTTTGGTTCAGGAATGTGGAACTAAGGATGCTGAGATTGCTAGGCTCAAGGCTCGTATGGCTGAATTGGAAACTGAGAGGGATGGCCTTAGTATTGAGCTAGCACAAGAAAATGAGAAGAGTGATGGAATCCTTCAGAATATGCTGAACCTTCTCCAAACTCCAGCCCCCAGTTCCTCCGAGCCTTAGGACTCCTAGCACTTGTTTCCTGAACTTGTCTAGTACCCCAGTGACCCGAATTAGGGATTTTTCTATTTTTTTTGCTCATGTTTTGAAAGTTTTTCTTTCTTTTTGTGGACTGTTATTGACAACATATCGTGATCAATGACAACAACTGTTTTCTCTTGTTCTATGATGATTCTGATCTTAATAGTTTAAATATGTTTGTTGATTATTGATAATTGCACCATGTTTTCACTTGCAGTTGCCCTAGTGGCCATGAGTACTTTTTAAAATCTGGGATTCACATTAAGTATACAACTTTTCGATGATGCCAAAAGGGGGAAGATATTGTGTTTTACACATTATTCTGAATAAGTGATATTTATAACCTAATTAACCTGGTCCTTGATGAGAAGTAAATTTTCTAAGTCTAGTATTGATGGTTAAGCTGAGTTCTTACAGGTCTTTTGATCAGTAAAAAGCACAGAGTTTGTCATCATCAAAAAGGGGGAATTTGTTGGCCCAAGAGCAGGTGAAGTTTTGAAGAATGACAAATGAACTCAATCATGGACCAGGTCCATCATGTGAAGCACAGTGATGATCAACCTACACATGTGAGAAGCACGTGAAGGAGATAAGTCTCATTGATCAAGCAGCAATATCTCCTGATCTGATCGAAAAGATTGCATATTGGATAAGGAGAGAAAGTCTCCTTATGTGAAGAGAACACAATCCGGACAAAAGATAGTGTTGGAGTTTGTGTTGTTCAAGGACTCAACTTCGATAGAAGTTCAGCAATTGAGTCTCAATCAAACTCTAATTACTAAATCATTAAATAACAGTGATTGTTCTCTTTTACAGGTATTACACAAACGCAAAAGTTAAAATAAATTGAGAGCAAAAGAGCGAGGCAATTTTGTAAGCAATTTATGTGAGATTTGAGTGTGCATTCCTGAAGCTACTTGAACGAGATAGAAGAACCAATTCCATTGTGTCTTTCTTTATTTCTAGTTCAATTGTAGTAGGTGATTTAAACTCGTACCTTTCAGCTTTCATAGAAGCAATTGTATTAGGTACTTAGAGTGTTCAAGTTATATGCTAACTTGAAGTTGTCGCAACAGTTGAGGCTGTGTGCTACAACGGGATTAGAGTTAATCCTTAGGTTTACAAAGAGTTTTGTTAATCCTGTTTTGGCTCAGTGATTTTAGTGGAAGTTTGGGAAAATCCCACTGAGTAGTAGGTCGTGGTTTTTTCACCTTTTGAGCCAGGTGTTTTCCACGTAAAAATCTCTGTGTTCCTTATTTTATGTACTTATTATTCCGCAAACAGTAGAGTTAGTACACCTAGAAGAACCAGGTTCTTCTAGAGCGAAAAATTGGGTACCACACAAATCATCCCCCTCTTGTGTGGTATTGACGTATTAAACATTAGTACTCTTTTTCCCTTGAACCGTTATTGTCCCAATTGGGTTTTTCGGCAAGGTTTTAACGAGGCAAAAGTGGATCATGCTAACTTAGAATCAAAGGCCGATCACGAATCGATATCAAACACTGATTTATGGTATCCGAGATTTCCCTACAATCAACCTAGAATACTGGGGGGGGTGGGGATTATCCTCGGATATTGAATTGTTCTAGCAAGGAAATTATTTCGAAATGGAAGGGTCTCAATAGGTAGGATTTATTGTAAGGGCCAAACGATCATAATGAACCGTGCCCACATAGATTGCTCGAGCCCTGACATAAAACATGTACGCATGTGTGACTATTTTTTACAAGAATAAAGAGAAATACTTTCCTTGAACTATCTTATGTCTTGGAAAAATTTCCACTTTACGATCCCATACTTTCGATCTCTTAAGAAAACGGGCTCAAGGGCCGATTATAACCAGAGTTCGGATAATCACTCCCACACTCGGGAACTGTGTTCGAAAAATAAAACCCAAACAGATCGAACTATTGAGCTTCGGGGATGAAAGACCTAATAGGCAACTCCCCTATTTTTAAAAGCCATGGCCAACCCACTCGGGGACTGTTATCTCGGGCAAGCCCGAATAAAATAAAATGGGAAAACGAGCCCAATGGGAAAATCCCGAACTAAAAGACTACAGACAATTTAACACGACTCGGAGACGTCCGAAACCCGTAACAAAAATAGGCCTTCAAAAAAAAAGAAAAAATTTTCTTTCACAACCGGTTCTAAAAGGCTACCCGTGGCAGAATTTGTGATATTTTTGAGAGAAAACTTCGGTAACTTCAAGCCCCGATAACGCCTTGACCCAGAAAGGCAATAAAGGCAATGTCTTGTTCGAACCCTCGAACATAACCTTATTATTTCATGCTAAGGCACTCCAACCTTTGTAAATACGAATGATAAAGCAAAGGAAAAAATTTGGGAGCCGAAAAGGGTAGAAAGCCTTATATATATACATAAACAATCTTTTTACAAAGGCCAGATCGGCCAAATACAAAATTTACAACGGCCAAAATGGCCTTGAAAAAGACACAAAAGAAAGCAAAAATACAAAGGCCTAAGGGCTACGTTTACTTCGAGTTCGAGAAACCATTCTCACTCAATTAGAAAGACTAAAGGCTACCTTATTTCGAGTTCGAGCAGGTCCTCACTCGATCATTAAACTTAAGGTCTACCTCAGCTCAATTTCGAATGATCATTCGGGGTCCATCGATTGGAAACGCTCGAGGGCAGTGCTTATTATCGGTCCTTATCATCTCAAACCTTGGACCTTCAAATATAACTTCATAAATTTATGCTAAGGCGCTTTGACCCTTACATAAATTAACGAAAAGACAATAGATTCAGAGGCCATGGAAGGGAAAAAGTTATATATTTTCATCAAAATCTTTTTACAAGGGCAACATAGCCCGACGAAAATTCTTTACAAAAGGCCAAAGCAACATCGACAGAAGTACAAAAACTATTTAAAAGCCTAAGTGGCCTGGTCATCTCCGGGAGTGGCATCTCTTCCCGCAGGGTCTTCCGCACTTGCGGATTCACTCAAGCTTTCAGATTCATCATCATCAGGATAAGCTAATTTCCCAGCCTCAGCTTCAACCTTCTTAGCATTCTCGATCTCGGTTGAAAGATCAAAGCCCCGAGCATGGATTTCCTCAAAAGTCTCCCTTCGAGACTGGCATTTGGTGTGCTTGGCGACCCAATTTGCTCGAACCTGAGCAGCCTCGGTGACCTCCTTTGCTCGGAACTGAGCAGCTTCGGCATTAGCCCGATAAATAGCCAGCACTGAATCAACATTGGCCTTGGTTGCTTCGACCTCCGATTTGTCCGCTTCAAGCTCCGTGACCAGCTTCTCCCGATCGGAAATTGTTGAACCTAACTGAGACTGGAGCTCCTTCATTTTCTTGGCTTGCACTAAGGTTTTCTCTTTCATGCTTCGTAGTTGGATTTCAGCCGAGGCCAGTTGGGCCCGGGCAGTCTCCTTTTCCGAGGCAAGGTGATCCATATTCTTCTTCCATTCTTCGGCCTCAGTTTTCACTACGTCTACTTCCTCACGGAGTTGCCCGATCACATCGAGCTTTTGTTGGACCTGCGAGTTCGAACCATTAGCCACCACGCCCGAGTCACCATCACTAACTTCAAAGATTCTTCTTACCTGCTCGGCCAATTCGGCGTGTTCTTTCTGAGCCATTTCTAGCTCAGCACGGAGGCCTTTAGCTTCCCTTTCTCTTTGCTCACTGAGAAGCTTGAAGGCATCATTTTCCTCGGTAAGCCCTCGAATCTCGGCCTCATACCGACTCAGCTCCCCTCGGGATTGTAGGAAAGCCTCATGATGAAGCACTGAAGCCTACAAACATAGAAAAAGGAGTTATGTAAAGGGAGAAAAGTATAAGTACAAAAATTGACATCGACAAGGAAATATGGGATTACCCAGTTTAGAGCCTGTTGGGCTTCGTTGAAAAGGCAGGGTGTTTTCATCTCATCCATCTTAGCTTGGTCTTCTTCGGTGACCAAGCATCAGAGACAGCTAGCCACCCCTACGGGGGCAGAAAGAACTCGAGCATCCTCTGGGACCGAGATAATAATTGATCGCTTACGCCCGGGATCGACACTGGGGGCGAAAACTAATTAGACAGTTTAAAGCTCAAGGGAGCCTCGCTCGAGCTCTTCCTCGGTACCTCCAAGTCACCCAGACCGGTGACATCTTCCACTCCAACAAAATAACCATGGAAAGGATCTTCTGCTCCATGGACCCCTTCCCCGTGGCAAGTCTCCACCGCCTGAGCTTCATGTATCATCGACTCAGTGAATGAAGGAAACGAGGGGGAATATCCGATATCTATCACCCCAAGTAAATCTTTTGGGGCACCGCCTTCATCTCGGGGAGCCTCGACCATGGTTTCTACACCAGCATCAACCGCCTCTTTGATAGCCTTCTCGCCTCGAGGCGAAGCATCTTCAGCTCTTTCTGGATTGGGGACTTCGGCCGAGGCTTTCCCCTCAATCTCATCAAGTCGAGGCAGAGCAGTCTCAGCTCCCTCCGGATCAGTAGTTCCTCGAATCTCAATGCCAGCTCGCACACGGGCCACCAGCCCGAAGGTTTCTTCTTCTTCTTCTTCTTCTTTTTCGGGCTCTTCCCTTAGCCGTTGGACTTACTCCAAAGTTAAAGGGATGATGTACCCCTTGGGTTTACAGGCTTTTTTCTTTTTGGGTTTCTGCCCCTCAGAGTTCGTGGAATTCGAAGCCCTTTTCCTCTTCTTATCCCTCACCAGCTTCGCGACAGATGGTGAGGGAAGGATTTCTTCATCGCCAGACGAGGGCTTCATTGCCACGTCTTTTCCGAGACCTACAAAAAAATAAATATGAGTAAGCTCGAGAAAAAATTCAAACAATGGTCAACTCATTCAGTCAGAGAGGAAATTTTACCATGGCTATGGGCCTCCCATCGACCCTTCGACAAATCGCGCCATGCGCGCTCAGCATGCGTCAACTGCGATACTAGGATCCTGACCCAGTCCTTGAGTTGACGAACTGCACCCGGCATCCAGGCAACGGCTGCGTCAAGTAACACACAGATAAGAAAGGATGAAAAATGAAGACAATAAACAGAAATTAAGGACGGAACTATACTTACGATTCATATTCCATTTCTTATGGAATGGCATACTCTCGGCCAGGATCAAGTCTGAGGTCTTCACTTGAACAAATCGGCCCATCCAGCCTCGGTCTTTGTCCTCATCTATGCTCGAGAAAGGTGCCCTGGTGGCCCGATGTTGAAGCTTTATTAGTCCTCCTCAATATATTCGTATGAGGTGGTCGAGTGTGAAGGGAAGCTCGTCGATTCTGCTAACCAAGAAATGAAGTAATATCACTATCCTCCAAAAAGAGGGGTGAATCTGACCGAGGGTCACCTCGTAATTCTTGCAGAAATCTATGATAATTGGATCCTAGGGACCCAACGTAAAGGGGTAAGTGTAAACACTTAAGAACCCCTCCACATTGGTGGTGATTGATTCTTCTGGTGCAGGCACCACCACATGTTTTTTACCCCAGTTGCAATCTTTTTTAACCTGGAGAAGAGTTTATCGGTTATCGAGCATATATACCTCGATACCGGATCGCATCGGCCCAACACCGAGGAAGTCTTTTCAACCTTGAAATCAGAATCGATGACACACCCTTCAGGAAAAAACTCTTTAGGGCATGGCTCCACCATCGGTTCCTCACCGGCCAGCCGTGACGATGAAGCAATCTCTTTTTGTGGAACGATTTTTGATGTCTTAGCCATTTTACTTCTATGAATGAAGAGGAATGGGAATTGAGGAAGAGCGGCTTGGTATTTTGGGATTGAAGAAACCCAGAGATCTGAAAATACAAAGCTTTGAGGAAGGCAAAGGATTTTGAAGATTAGAGTGAAGAAGATTTGAAAGTAAAATTTGAAAGATGAAGAATGAGGGTATTTATAATTTCTCAATGACGATTCAAAGCCGGTAATGGCCGGCCGTCGACTAACGCGCATTAAATGCCTGGGAAACTATACCGACGAGACGTTTCGGTTACCTTTGCTGCTTACGTCATGATGCTTACGTCATGATGTATCGAGGTGAAGATCGATGGCTCAAATCGTTTGATCTTGTCATTACTCTCCAAAAAACGAGGGGACTATCTGTACGGTCAAAATCGGGCCTGCCCTTTTTGTATGATTAATCGAGACCGGGGCGTGGCAGGCCAAGGTTTGACCCCATGTCATACCAGACCGTGACACGAAGTTAGATTGCCAAGCTGGTGACTCAGGGACCGATCGAGATCGAGATTAGCCAAGATCGAGACCAAACGGGATAAAGATCGAGCAAGATCGAGGGAAGCCTGCCAAGCCAAATAACGGAAAGCCAAGATATCCGCGATCGGGCGAGGATCACGGCGAAAATCTCGGCACATATCAAGAAGAGGCCGATTAATCAGCTAATCATGGGATTTCTTACTGTATTTAGGATTGTATTAAAGGCAGGACTCCCCTACTATATAAAGGGGGTCTGATCATTTGTAAAAGACATAATATTCACGCTACATAAAGCAATATACTATTTCTCTTAAGCTCTCAATACTCTGTTACTTTGTTCATACTTTCCAGTGAAATATTTGGTAATTCGAAGGCGACCTAGCTCGAGGATCAAAAGCGATACATTTCCTTTGGTTTGCTTCATTTCTATTTGCAGTTTATTTCAATATCTTTTCTCAGTTTGTGCCAGGTAAAATCATGTGTCCTTAAAACCACGATATAAATTCATTGAGGGTAAAAATAAAGACGAGCATAATGTGCATGTGAAAAACCTATGTCATATTACAAATTTTAACATAAAGAGTGGCGTAGCGGTTCTATTTGTATGGGTGATATATATCTGACAAAGAAGTACCAACATACGTGTTGGTGGCCGGAATCTGACGATCAAATGCGCTTTTCCTTTCGGCGTACAACTTGGGAAATTGATCTTCCAGGAAGTGCTCAAGAACCAAGCAATGACAGATAGTATACAATGACAAACAAAATGGATGAGAAGAACTTGTACTTGTTTGTTTACCTGTAAAATGGTACAATTGAATTTGTTACGTAATTTATAGATAAGCGAATTGATTTGATCCAAAATAATAAATAAACTAAATTAAAAATAAGACTTAATATTAAATAGAAGAAAATAGCAAGGCTGGGTTCGGGAGCAATGCTTCTGAGGACAGCAGTATGAGCAATATCAGAAAGAAAGTAAAGTTGTATTATTTTCTTGAGAGTAAGGTATAGCATAAGTTTTGCTAGATATTTTGTGTCCCTACAATGGTTGTTGGAACTATTATTTATAGCTATACCTAGGAAACAAGATCGTAGGATGGAAACCTCCCC
>NW_017670448.1:164606-202856 GCF_001879085.1 Nicotiana attenuata
CCCCCCCCCCCCCCCCCCCTTAAATGATAATAATAGGGGTCATTGATGAATACGTAACGGCGGACCATGAATGCCGAAATTTTCTGCAACAACAACCTATTTAATACTGAAGAATATTCTTCATCGCTTCTGTTGACTGCGTTTCCTTCGGGATCTACCCGATACCAATCGAAACTGTTATCTATCTTGATTTTCACTCGATTTATCTTTCTAATTCCACGTGTCATGCAATCATTCGAACACATCGTCAAATGTAGAAAAAAACGAAATATACACATTTCATCCGTCGAAGTTGCCAACAATGCGACAAGTATGGACTTGATGATGCAAAAATATTGTATTTGTAGCATAATAACTCATTCAATATCATGCTCTTGCTAGGACTTGAATTTTTACTTTTGTTCTCTATTTGTTTAACAGTGTCCAGACACTTTTCCTGATTGTTTCGTCCTTCGTGTGTACTTTTTATCCTTTTAAAAAAGAAAAAGAATTCTTGTTAGCGTAGGATAAGATTTCTCAAATTCCATCAGCTTGTGATCAGGTGAAAAGTAAATTAATCAAAGGGCAATACCCAAATCATTACATAGAAAGTTACACCGGTAGAAGTGAGTAAATTCTACAACAGATCGGATGTGGCAATCTGGACTCGACTTTGAACGCTATCATATAAGACGTCAAGCTCCAGTCATTAAGACGTCGAACTTAATGACTGAATCTTGACCATAGTCGGACACTAATAAATCACATTTCTGTAAGGTCTCGGAATTAATTGTAATTATTTGCTTGGATTTGCTTACCGGGCGAACTTATTAGCATGCTCAACTCTGAACAAGTTTACTAATCATCAGCATGCTCACTAGACACATATACGTGGCAACTTGCAAAAGATAGAACTTTAACTGATCAGAGCATTGTTCGCCACTTCAGCACAAACTTGCAAAACTAACAACTGTCGTGGGTCGACGATACGCATCTAAACAAAAGTAATTTAACGAACTAGAAAGCTTTTACACAGCCTAACACCTAATTACAAGGGACCAAAAGGAAAAGAGGCCACAAGAAAAGCTCTGCTAAGTATTATACGTGCAAGAGTCAAACTTATGAAATTCTTTCATTTAGTCTAGCAGCTGCAGCCACAGACGCAGCTACTCCACCGGGATAAGTGGTCAAGTCTGGATTATTCCGAAGCTCCGCCTCCATCACCCCTTCTGCATCTTGCCTTGTCGCTGCCTTATCAGCCGGTAGTTTAGCAGTAGCACCCTATAATTAATTCACAACAAAACACAAATACCAATGATTCACTTCAGAAATTGAGTACTGCAAATCGATCACAAATTAGGGTATATTCCAACCTATCTAAGGTTGTTTATACGAATTATATGTACACATCCCGATATTCAAAAGAAGTTAACTCATTCTCCTCAAAATATATAGGTAGTATTTCAACATGTTGAAACATATAACCTGCTTACCTTCAAATTTCTTAATCTCCCTTATTTTTACTTCATTCAAAATTCAGTATTCAAAGAACATAATTGAACAAAATAGTTTCTTTTCGAAATTATTGATCTCACTTTTTAAGGAGAGAATTACACAAAGTTCTAACTCTATATTCAAAATTCAAAGGATTAAAAAAAATTTTTTACTTAACGAGGTCAACAAGCTAGCCGTTTTAGAGAGAGTTCAAACGGACCAATTATAGTTTGAAGTTGAGATATAAAATACTAAATGAAATGCAAAGCCATATTAAAGTAACGTCTACTCTTACAGTCAAGACATCGTTAAGTTTGATTTTATCCACGTCTTGAGTCAGTCCTTCATTCACTGACGCTGCCGACTGAGCTGTGGCCGCTAATCCTCCGGGACTTACGATGCTAGAACCGGTGGCCCTGACTTCTGCCGCTTGTATTGCGGCTGCATCGCTCTGCTCCACCGGCTTGTCCCCAGCTGTGAGCGCCGTCGCCGCCAGAGCTTCTCCTATTGTTATGGGTGCTTCCTCTGCTTCTCCTATTGTTATGGGTGCTCCCTCTGCTGCTGCTGTTACGGGAACAGGCTCCACATATTGCCCCAATACCTGAAACTCTCAAATCATGCTCTACTTATTTGTCGTTTACAATATACAAGGATGCTTAATAAAATTTTATAAAGTATACAAACTTGACACTTAGGAGAACAAACTATAATAAATATTTCGACTTTTGAGTAAACTTAATATGAAGAGACGAGACGAATCTTCCAACTAATGATAAGGGAACAGGAAGATGGGCAATATTTCAATTTTCATCAGTGACAACCAGCGTCATGTGACGAAATTAAAGAGTAACATAATAGTTTGACCTCAACGACAAGGGCGATCATACAAAATCTCTGTTTCATTTGGAAGGGCAGGGTTTGACTAAGCATGGATTTTAAAGAAAAAAATTTAGAACCAGTCATCTTAAACTTAAAAGAATTGTTAGATATTCAAATTGCCTTTGTTTTTATAAACAAGTAGTAGTAAAAAACGGAATTTGACAGAAAGAGAGACCTGTCCAGCAACTGATTCAGTAATCATACGTCTACCAGAAACAGTAGTTTCGGTCACGGTAACACCTTCATCACCAGCAACAGGAGTGGTAGCGTCGTGGCTAATAAGCCCACTTCTTTCGTTTTTGGTAGCAGCAGACTGCATAACAGCAGCAGGACCACCCTTTTGGGTCTGACCAAAGACCATGGTTTCAGCACTCTGCATCATCGCTGCATCTTGAGGTGCAATTGGCTGCTTAGCTAACTCCCCTCTTACATTAAATACGTCTCCATATTTTATGGCTTCCTGCTGCTCTCTTTCAGGCCTTTGAGGTTGCTCTTGACTCATCTTTAAATTTCTGTTTTCTTGATGCTTTACACTTTTACAGTGTGTTGATGTTATTTTCTCTACTTACTAAGGAAGGAACTCATTTGCTTTGATTATGTACCCTGCTGTGCTGATGGCCGAGGAAGTTAAGGAAGTGACACCTTGCAACTCTGTGCGAACGTGGCAGACTTGTAAGCAGGTACGATGACTCAGATTTTGTACTCTGAATGTTCTTGAATAGTCAAGATATCTAAGTTACAAGTGTATTTGCTGAATGCTAAACTGGATTATGACAATTGTCACCTCACAAAGAAATCGTGTATGGTTTTGATTATTCGAATTATTACTACTCTTCATTAGCAGCTGGTTAATAAAAAATCAATTGATGATAGCAATCAAGGTTATAACTTTAATTTGTTGTATAACCAAATCTGATAAATTCCTTTTATCTTTAAAAGCATGTTTGAAAAGTCATCTTGGAAATGAATTTGGGTGTAATTAGATGTAATTATGCAGTTTGGCATGTTTGTTTGGCCAAATAATTACTTGGTCAGCATGGAATTAGGTGTAATTGGAGGGGTGTAATTACACTCTCCAATTCTGAAGGGGAGGTGAGAATTGATGGTAATTACACTGTGTAAGTACAAGGTTGCTTTTTAGTTTTTCTTTCTTTTTTGTTTTTATTTTAATTTATTTTCTTTATAAATTTTTATTTCTATTATTTTAATTTTTTAATTTTATTTTACTTTTTAATTTCTTTTGAAATTTTAAAATATATTTTTCTTTGTACATTATTATTTCTCTACTTTTACTTCTTCTGATTCAATGTAATTGCATATATTTTATTTTTTATTTATTTTATTATTTTAATTTTTGAAACTACACCTCATAATATTAAAAATAATGAGTCATTAACAAACTATGCATATAATGAGTGATGCAATTAAAGTGAAATTTCGTTGTTGAATGTGGTTATAAACTTATTATGTTTCCTAATCTTAAGTTGTAGTGGAACTTATTATTATTATGTTGGAATTTGACATATGTTAAACTATTTTATTTTATTTTATTTTATTTTCGAATTTTGAAATTGTGTTATATTCATGGTTCCAATTTGCTTGTTTTAGTAGTATTGGCTCACATTGCATGTTGTTCATTTTTTAGTTAGAATTGATAGATTAGTTTTTGTTATGACATTATATTTATAAATATTAATTTATTTTATCAAACATGAATTCCATGATGTTCTTACAAGACGTATACTTTTAGTTTTTGTAAGTATCTAAACTAAATATTATTAATTTGAAAAATATATACAAATTATTTTTATAATATTAGTTATAAATATATGATTACCAACTAATGTATATTCACCAAAAAATATACATCTTAAATACCGAATATAATATTATTTATACTCATAAAACTTTGTAGACATATATTTATTATATTAACTTTTAAGTTTTAATAATTATTTTATTTAAAATTTAATCTAACTATGTAATTACACTTGTGCAATCAAACAGTAAACTTGTAATTATACTATAATTACACTATGACAAACAAACAGGTCGTCGTAATTATATAACTGTATAATTACTAAGTTGTGTAATTACTACCCTAATAATTACGCCAATTCCAGTGATGGTGACTTTCCAAACAAACCCTAAATCAAGTAAAATGATTTACGACCAAGAGTTAACTCGATTGTCACGTAAAGCGCCCACAACCCGTGGTTACATGCCAACTCTCTTTCACAATTTTTGTTACACGATTTGGAATAGATTAAGCAGTTACAAAAACTATATTTGCCAATTGAGTAAGTAATTTTTGATGTTGCAGTTTATCATACAAGCTTTATGAATTTAGTGGGACTCAATGGCGGTGCCAGAATTTTCATCAAGGGGTGTCAAAATATAAATAATTAGATACATCGAAAAATCAAGGGGAGTCAACGTATAGTAAATATACAAAGAATAAAAAAAATTATCTAGCAATATAGTGTAATTTTCCGGCAAAGGGGTATCGCTTAACACCCCTTGATTCAATGTGGCTCCGCCACTACATTGAATATGTTGTTGTGCTGCTATATCTAAAAGTCTCTTGTCCATAAGGTGATTGAACTAAACATAAATCTCTCGGTGGCTATTGAACAACATTGGCCATAAGGCGTAGAGGACACATTCGGAAACAGAGGAGCTGTAACTCGTTCTACAACTACTTATTCCACTAGTATTGACTTATTAAAATATCGATCTACATACATTCGTTGCGGCTGTCAATTTGGCTTCATTTCTTACCATCTGTCACAGGCTACAATCAGAGTACAAGCTTCTTGGAGCCAATGCAAGGAGAAAGCAGGTTAATAAGTAAACACCACAAGTATTTTCATAATAATAAGCAATTTCACACAGCTTCATCATCCAAGCTAATGTTTCCTGAGGGTTTACTATACACTAAACTCTACAGCTACCAAGTACGCGGAACCAAGAACTTGGTCATTGTTCACGAAGCAGGAGCCCCACTGCTTACCTCCAAACCATTTCCTGCAGATTCAGAACCATATGTCATTGAATTGTAACTGTCACTACAACTAAGTACCGCTCTCGAAATCTTTACCTAATTTAGTGCACAAAAGAGTTTGATATACTAGCATAGACATCCAGTAAGAGATTCAAAGAACATCCTTTATGTTTCTCTTCTTCTCTAAGGTTGAGTAGATGGCCATCCGTTTTCATTAACTTAAAAAAGACTATTATCCCGGAAGATGTGTGATATTTGCTTACATAAATAAAAGGAATATCTCACCATCTGGATCAAAGAAGAAAACTTGTTTGGTCTTGCCATCTGGTTGAGTCTTCTCGTGAACTTCAATTCCTTTCTCCTACACGGCCAAGTTAAGAGAAAAGCAATGATGAGCAGAGATCTATCAGTCATCGATAACCCAGAAATGAGAAAGAAACGAGTCTAATGCATCTAATCTTTGCCAAATCCATATCAAGTTTTGCTTTTGGTATTGACCATTGTAAGTTTTCATTAATAAACAAGTTCTAGAACATAGACACTGATCTTCAATTCATGCTCACATTAACAATATATAAAATAAATACAGCTGTCAAATGGATATGCCTCAATTAGCTATCAGCCTATCCAACTTTCAATTGCTTCACTTCAGCTCACATTGGAAAAAAGGCTAATGCATTTCTATTAAATACACACTATAAATAAAACAAGAAAAACTTAAGGCAAATAGTAGGCAGAACAGCTCCAATCTCATTGATAAACCTCAAAGAGTCAACAATCGACATTTCTTCCTATATCATTCAAAGGAACCTCGTCTAAACTATTTTATTTTCCAATTTCCATTGCAAGAATTAACATCATCTAAAGGGGAAAAGAAAAGAAAATGGATTAAAAAAAATATACCAAAAATCATCAAAATAAGGATGATATCTGCACTTTGACATCACATTTAACATAATCAACAGAAAATAGGAAATCTAATACTCCCTCCGTTCTAGTTTATGTAAACCTATTTCTTTTTAGTCCGTTCCAAAAAGAATGACCACTTTCTAAATTTGAAAACAATTTAGTTTAAACTTCCAAGAAGCTTTCATGACCACACAAATAATCTGGATGCTTTTTTGATTTGCTTAGGACCACAAATTTCACAAGTCTGTACTCAGTCTAACACGTTAACATAAATTGGAATGGAGGGAGTAGTCAAAAATAAAATTCCTGAAACAAACTTTTTTCTTTGAATCATAAACAATTACTTTAGGGGAATAATAAACAGAAAGTGAATTTAAAAAGGGAGAGATTCAGTTCAACCTTGAGAGTGTGAACAAAAGAATCGAAATTGGAGACGGAGAAGCAGACATGGTGACCTCTAGGCAGATTCTTCGGGTCTGCTACGGCTGACGTGGCACTCCAGGGACCTTCTGGAAGCTTCGTACTGGGGTCCCTCTCGATAAGGTGAAGGTAGAAACTAGATGGTGCCAGCTTCAACCATATCACATCAAACTCAAATCTTGGTGCTTCCACTTTCTCAAACCCAAATATCTGCAAAAATTCCCATAACCAAATTGCATCAGACAATCAATTATGTCTCATTTTGTTTTTGTAACCATCTATAAGATATGATATGTGTTTATACTTTAGAGTTTAGACATAGAAAATTTTATGATATGAAAATTAATCTATAGGGTGAAAACCTCAATGTAAAATTGGGCAAGGCGTTTGATATCAGAGGATTCTCGGGAGACATGATTAAGGCATGTTCCTTGTGCTGCCATTTTTTGTTGTTTGTGTGTGTTTAGAGAATTCTACTGCACGTTCCTGTAGTGAGAAGTGAGGTGCTGAATGTATATTTATCTCCTTTGCTTTCTCGACTACACGTGGTCGTTTTTGGTGCTGGGTTGATGGTTGGACTTGAAGTTAAGCCCATTAAAATTGGGTTTCTTTAGATGTCAGAGCAAAAATTTCACGGGCACCTTATTCGATGGTTTCCATTTAGCCTGTATTAAATTTTTAAAATTTTTATAACTAGTATCCGAAGTGCAAATAATTTCAGGCCTTTTTCTTCTCTTTTTCTTTTTCGCTGTGAAAATAAAGGTGGGGTGAATTTATATGGTAATTGTAAACATATTTTAAGGTGGCGATGGTGCTTTATAGTGATGAGCTGTTATGGCTTTTTTTCTTACTACTCCTTAGCGATTTTCCTTTTTCTCTTCCTCTTCTTTTTAATTGCAAAATAGGTTTGGTAGATTTATTGTTGTTTTGAAAATTTATATTGGGGTTTGTTCTTGATGATATTTGGAAATTATATTTCATATTTGAACTCATTCGGAGTAGATTTAGGTGTTAAATCATGTATTGGATTGTTGAATCGAAGAACAAGTTTTTATTTCTGGGCAATTTGCATTTCAGACCTATTTGGCCTTAAGTGCATCTGAAGTGCAATTTTTACACTTCAGACCTATTTGGCCTTAAGTGCATCTGAAGTGCACATTTCAGACCTATTTGGTCTTGAGTACATGAAAATATTTGTTGTACTTCAGGCCTATTTGGCTTTAAGCGCATCTTAAGTGTAATTTTTGCACTTCAGACTTAATTGTCCCTAACTTCAGACCCGATAAATCGGAAGTTGATCCTAAAGTGGGTAGCCCTGTAAATTTTTGTGCAAAATAGGTAAACTTTAATTGTGACCCCAAAACTAAGTATACATACAAAATCCCCGATGTCAAATCACAAGATTACCTCTTTAATTTTGAAGTTAATTTTGTATGAGTTATATCGTCCTATAATTCCTTGTCACTGTTCCTTGAGCCGAGATTCTATCGGAAACACCCTCTCTACCTTCACAAGGTAGGGGTAAGGTCTACGTACACAATACCCTCACAGACCCCACTTATGGGATTACATTGGCTTTGTTGTTGTTGTTGTTGTATCGTCCTATAAGTACAATTCGCCTCGTAAGTAATTTGGTGTCACGACCCAAAATCCAACTAGTCGCGATTGCACCTAACCCAACCCACTAGGTAAGCCAATTGACAATAACCCAATTCATCGAAATCTAATAAGACATAAATAAAAGAAAACATCTGAATCTTAAACATTTCCGAAGGACTGGTAGTACAAATCATGAGCTTCTATGAATAGAATTTACATAGCTGGTATGAAATAAATACATCATCTGTTCGAAATGTACATAAACAGATTTTTATGAATCCAAGGCTACTATGAACAAAAGGCAACTACTACCAGAACGCAGGTATGTGATGACCCAAAAGGTCATCTCCTATTTTAGAACTCAATTCCGTGTTTTGAGGCCTTAAAAATCTTATTTTATCTCTTCTCGAATTGCGTTTCTAGTCCGGGCGTGTATCCGAAAAGCTTTTATGTGAAAAATTGATGAAATAATAATTTTTGGCCTAAAAAGTTGATTTTTGTCGGTTAACGTTTTGGGTAAGCGGACCCGGACCCGGACCCGTGTTCTGACGGTCCCGATGGATCCGTAGTAAAATATGGGACCTGGGCGTATGCCCGGAATCGAATTCCGAGTTCCCTAGCCCGAGAAATGAATTTTTGATTAAAATTGAAAGACTGAAATTATAATGGTTTTAAGAATTTGGTTAATATTTGATCTTGTTGGTATCGGGATCATATTTTGGTTCCGGAGCCCGGTACAGGTCCTATGATATTTTCACCTTATCTGTAAAATTTGGTGAGAAACGGAACTGATTTGACGGGATTCAGACCTTCGGTTGACGAAATAGAAGTTTTAAAACTTTCTTGAAAATTTCATGCAATTTGGTGCTAAATTCGTAGTTCTAGGTGTTACTTTGGCGATTTGATCGCACGGGCAAGTTTGTATGATGTTTTTAGACTTGTGTACATGTTTGGTTTGGAGCCCCGAGGGCTCGGATGAGTTTCGGATAGGCTACGGGATGATTTACACTTAGAAAATGTGGTATAAGTTGCTGCTTCTGGTGTACATGTATTTTGTGCTTCGCGATCGCGAAGTGTAAGCTGGGCTGGGGATGGATATAATCTACGCGAACGCAGAGCACTGGGAGTTTTCTCTCCGCGAACGCGAACGGCTTGACGCGAACGCGTGGTGTATTGGAGGTGGGATGGGAATCATCGAGTTGTTCTACGCGAACGCGATCCTAGGCTCGCGAACGTGTGCAACTATTCGTGAACGTTTCCAACTCTTCACGAACGTGAAGGCCTTTCTTGCCGCTGTGCATCGCGATCGCGACAGGTCTCTCGCGAACGCGATGAAGACTTGTCTAGTGTTTTAAAACAGATTTAAAAAACGGGACTTCTTCCCAAATTTGATATTTCATCACTAGAACTCGACCTAGGGTGATTTTTGAAGAGGGATTTCAACACCGAATCATAGGTTTGTGTTCTTTAACTCGTTTCCTTCAATTTTCATCAACACCCAGTAGATTTCTAGTCCTAAATCTTGTTCTTTCATGATAGAATTAGGGATTTTTTGAAGAATTGAGGGTCTTTATAAATTAGGGATTTAGACCTCGATTTGGGATCGGATTCCGGAACTAATTACATATTTTGGCTCGAGAGTGAATGGGTGATTGGGTTTTGGTCCGAACCTCGAGTTTTGACCAAGCGGGCCCGGGGTCAGTTTTTGACTTTTTGGGGAAAATGTTGGGAAACTTATAATTATGTATTGAAATGATTTCTTTAGCGATATTTGATCTTATTAAGTTAATTATGACTAGATACGAGTGGTTCGAAGGTGGAAACTAGAGGAAAAACGGTAATTGAGTAGTGAGTGGCATGTGGATCGAGGTAAGAGTTGTGTCTAACTTTGACTTGAGGGATTAGGGATCCCCGACTGAATTGCTATGTGAAAATCCATGTGTGTGGTGTATATGTGAGGTGATGAATACCTATACGCTGCCAATTTATCTGTTTTTACTGTTCCCTTCCCGTTCTTAATAAATTGTTCCTTGTCTTAACTGCTACCTGTCTTATTGATATTTCCATGATTAGTTGCTACTTGTCAGATATTGTTTTCGTTGTTAAAAGTATTGGATATTAAGTGGTTTCGTTGTTTCATATTATTGGTTTACTGGTTATCAGTATTTATTAGTATACTTTGGATTAATCTCGCTGAGTAGTATAACTCGAGTGAAGTTTTCATAATTTCACCGCTTTTTGTTTGTTTTAGTTAAGGTTAAATACTGTGGGAAGCTTTGAGCCAAATTGTGAAATTTCTGTTCTTATTGTGTGATTGGTACTGATATGGTGGGATCGGGTTGCACGCTGCAACAGGAGGAATAAGGGTGATATATTGAGGAGGAATAAGGGTGATTTGTTATTATATGGTGGGATCGTATTACGCGCCACACCATGGGGAATAAGGGTGATAAATTGATGAGTAACAAGGGTGAATTGCTATTGTACGGTGGGATCGGGTTGCACGCCACAACAGGAGGAATAAGGGTGGGTTGATACGGAGTAATAAGGGTGAATATTCATATTGTTACTGATTATACGGTGGGATCGGGATGCGCGCCGCATCAGTTTATTGTTTATGTATACTTTTTCTGCTGTGAATTTATTATGTAGTTTTGTATATCACTTAAGGATTCGTTATAGCTGGGTACTGATAAGATATTTGAATTTCGTATTCATTTTTGCTGCAAGTTATTGTTTCATTTTGTCCCATACTTCTTTTTCGCTTTATTATATACTGTATGTTGGTTAAGTTGTAATTGCCCCGCCGTAGCCTCGTCACTACCTCGCGAGGTTAGGCTCGGCACTTACCAGTACATGGGGTCGGTTGTACTGATACTGCACTCTACACTTTCTGTGCAGATTTCGGAGCAGGCAGTGGCTGATTGAGAGATTGGCTGCAGGTTCATAGTTTGGGGACGCCCCTTCTACATTTCTACATTTTTGTTTTTCCCTCGTTTCAAAAAGCTGTAATTTCTTTCAGACCGATATTTGTAGTAATTCATAGTATGTTCGTGGATTGTGACACCAATTTTTGGGTAGTGACAGTTATGGTATTATTAATAGTATATAGATAACAGGTTACATACGTACTTCCGCATTTATTTCAACTTGATTTAGTTTTGTTAATTTTTAATCTATGAAATGTAAAGGAAAAAGGTGAATAAAACTCTAATGTTGGCTTGCCTAGCGAGTGCAATGTTAGGCGCCATCACGGTCCCGATGATGGGAATTTCGGGTCGTGACAAGTTGGTATCAGAGCACTAGGTTGCCTAGGTCTCACAATTCACAAACAAGCTAGGTAGAGTTTGAGGGATCGGTACGGAGATGTTTGTTTTTATCCCCTAGAGGCTATAGAGTTTAGGAACAATTTCACTTCTATTCTTCTTTGTCGTGCGATTTGATCTCTCAATGCTAATTGTAACGACCCGACCGGTCGTTTTGAGCTTTTGCACTTTGATCGCCAGTTCTCGGGCATGACTTGCCCCGTGTTATGTATTATGACTAATGTAGATCATTGGTTTTGGTTAAATTTGGAATGAATTTGAAAGAAACAGTCTTAGTTGAAAGCTTTAAATTTGGAAGGTTTGACCAAGAGTTGACTTATTTGTATATGAGCCCGGATTGGAATTTTTATGATTTGGTTAGCTTCGTTGGATGATTTATGACTTAGGAGCGTGATCGGAATTGGTTTTGAAAGTCCGGTGTAGAATTAGGCTTGAATTGGCGAAGTTAGTATTTTGGCGATTTCCGGTTGATAGGTGAGATTTTGATCCGAGGGTCGGAATGGAATTCCGAGAGTTGTTGTAGCTTCGTTATGTCATTTGTGATGTGTGTGCAAAATTTCAGGTCATTCGGACGTCGTTTGGTTGGGTTTTTTATCAAAGGCGTGTTTCGGAAGTTTTAGAAGAACTTAGGCTTGAATTCGAAGTAATTTGATGGTTTTGGTGTTGTTTGAGGTGTTTTGATAATTGGAACAAGTTTGGATGATGTTTTGGGATGTGTTGGTGTTTTTGGTTGAGGTCCCGGGGGCCTCGGGGTGATTTCGAATGGCTAGCGGAGAGTTTTGGACTTGGGAGATTTTTATTTGGCTGCTGCTTCTGGTATTTCCGCTTCTGCGGAAATGGGACCGCAGAAGCGGCATCGCAGGTGCGAAGAGAAGACCGCAAAAGCGGTTTTGGTTGGTGCAGCAGGCTCCGCAGATGCGGTGGTTTTTCCACAGAAGCGGAAACGCATCTGCGAGCGAAGGACCGCAGAAGCGGAAGTTTTGGACGTTAGTGGAAGCTGCAGAAGCGACACGTGGTCCGCAGAAGCGGGACCGCGGAAGCGGAAAATTTTCCGCAGAAGCAAAAATGTGCTGGGCAGAAGGTCATAACTTCATTTCATCTGCGATTTTGGGTCATTTTTCACCCATGGCTGCTCGTTTTTGGAGATTTTTGGAGGAAATGAAAGAGGGATTCAAGAGGAATCGACTCGAGGTAAGAATCTTGGTCTTAAAACTTGATTATATTGTGAAATCCACCTAGAAATTCAAGGAAATTAAGCCTAAAATTGAAGAGCTAGGGCTTGGAAATTGGAGATTTTAAATTGGGATTTGATAGGCCATTTGAGCTCGGATTTGGGAGTTCTTGATATGTATGAACTCGTGGGAAGATAGAGAATCTATTGATGTGAAAATTTCTGGGTTTCGAGAAGTGGGACCGGGGCTTGGGTTTTGCTAATTTCGGGATTTTGGTATTTTTCCGATTGTTTTCGCTTGGGCTTTGTTCCCTTAGCATATTGTGACGTATTCGTTCTGATTTTGGATAAATTCGACGCGCGTGGAGGCCGATTCGAGGGGCAACGACGTCGCGAGCTAGAGTTGGGACCGGATTGAGGTAAGTAATGATTGTAAATATTGCCCTGAGGGTTTGAAACCCCGGATTACACATCGTTGTGTTACTTTGAGGTGACTTGCACGCTAAATGACGAGCGTGGGGTAGAGCACCGCTGGGGATTATGACCTAGTCCATCCCGAATGACTATTTTAATGAGTAATTGATAGTTAATTGTTTGATGTTATTATACCTTGGGTTGTATGCCATGTTTGGGGCTTTGTGCCGACTTGCTGAGACCCTTAGGGGCATTTGACTGATTTTCCTCACTCTACTTGTTGAAAGTATATCCTCAGTCATGTTTTTATCTGTTTATTTCTCAAACCTGGCTCTATCATTATATTCTTAAAAATGTGGAAAACTATTTGGGCTGAGTTCCCTGTTTTACTGATATAGACCGAGGGTCTGATTGTGAGAGTGACGACTGAGATAGACTGAGAGTCTGATGGTGATGTTAATGACTGAGAGAGGCCGAGGGCCTAGTTGTGAGGATTATATATCTATGGATCAGGCTGCACGCCGCAGCAAAGTATATATATATATATGGATACGGATCGGGCTGCACGCCGCAGTGATATATATATTGGATCGGGCTGCACGCCGCAGCAATATTGCGCTTGGGCCGTAAGGCGCCCCTCCCGGAGTCTGTACACCCCCAGTGAGCGCCGTCGACGATATATGGATCGGGCTGCACGCCGCAGCAGTTATTATATATATATGGATCGGGCTGCACGCCGCAGCAGTTACTATATGGTACCTATTGAGCGTGAGTGCTTAGTGTGAGCACTGATTGGTAAGAGTTGAGTCACGAGTGACAAAGAGGCTAGCCCGAGGGGCGATAGATATACACATGCATATGAGTGATGTTTGCCTTAGAGGCCTGTTTATGAACTTATTGATTTCACTTCTCTTTAAAGTGAGTTTCTATCGAATATGTTGATAGATTGACTGTTTTCACTCATCTTTATATTGAGCCTCTGTCGGAAAGCTGAACAAATATTTTAAAACAACTTTTATTTAAACTGGGGCTTATGAGATGTTCAGAAATTAATCACTGATTTGGCATTTGGTATTTCCACCGAGATTTTCAAGTTATGAAGTATTTATGATTACTGTTTTGCCCGATGGGCTTTTTTACGAACTATGCTTTGCCCGAGGGGCCGATTATTGCTTTAATCTCTATTATTATTTTAAATGGTATTGAACCCCTAGTGAAACTGCTGGAAGCATTTCAAAAATGATTTTTACTAAAAGCTGGGTTTTAAAAGGGAAGGTTGACTCGTATTATGATTTGAAAGCCTGTTGTGTTTATTGAGCCTAACGCAAATGTGGATTCATTGTTTCCTACTGCTCAGTATTTATTTACTCTTATTACTTACTGGGTTGGAGTACTCACATTACTCTCTGTACCTCGTGTGCAGATGCAGGTATTTATTCACCCGGTAGCAGGTTTTGGCTGATTGGAGGCAGAGCTATAGGAGTTTAGCGAGGTGACTGCCAGCGTTCGCAGCACTGCTTCTCTTTCTATTGTTCATTATTCCTGTTCAGTGTATTTTTTTAGACCTTGTAGTTGTATTTACACTCTTATAGATGCTCGTGACTTGTGACACCCCGATTAGGGATATGTTGGGTTGTACTTCCGCTAATTAATATTATTAAATCATATTTAGACTGCTTATTCATGTTTAACTATTTTTTAAAGGCGATATGGGTTGTTTGGCTGGCCTTGTCTTCACGAGAGGCGCCATCACGACCGGATCGGGGTTTGGGTCGTGACACTAATTGAACTCTCTATTCTTGTTCCTTCGCAGATGGCAAGAACACGTACCACTTCTTCAGCTGAGCAGCAGCTAGAGCCCCCAGTGTCAGCTCCTACGAGGGGCAGAGGATGAGGCAGAGGCCGAGGCAGGGGTAGAGCTCAGCCTAGAGCTCGAGTAGCAGCACCAGTGGCGGAGCCTCAGGTAGAGTTTGATGAGGAGGCTCCAGCCAAGACTCTTCCAACAGGGCCAACTCAAGTTCCAGAGGGGTTCATTGCTACCCCGGTACTTCAGGATGCTTTGGTCCGTCTAGTGGGCCTTATGGAGAGTGTTGCACAGGCCGGTACATTTCCTATAGCACCAGTCGTCTCTAAGGCTAGGGGAGGAGACCAGACTCCCGCTACTCACACTCCGGAGCAGATGGCTCCCCAGTTTCAGACTCCAGCAGCTCAGCCAGTTGGGGTGGTTCTGCCGGGTGTTGCAGCACAGACCGACGATGGATCAGCTATGTCTTCTGAGGCTTTGTGGAGATTGGATAGGTTTACCAAGCTTTTCACCACTACCTATGGCGGTACATCTTCAAAGGATCCCCAAGACTATCTGGACAGTTGTTACGAGGTATTACGGAACATGGGGATAGTGGAGACCAATGGGGTCGACTTTGCTGCCTTTCGTCTGTCAGGTTCCGCCAAGAAATGGTGGAGGGATTTTTGTTTGGCCAGACTAGCTGGGTCGCCAGCTCTTACTTGGGACCAGTTCTCTCAGCTATTTCTGGAGAAGTATCTTCCTATCACTTAGAGAGAGGACTGCCGGAGGTAGTTCGAGCGCCTTCAGCAGGGTTCTATGACTGTCACTTAGTACGAGACTAGATTTGTCGATTTGGCCCGTCATGCTCTTCCTATACTTCCTACCAAGAGAGGGAGAGAGAGAGGGTGAGGAGGTTTATTGAGGGACTTGCTCAACCTATCAGATTGCAGATGGCTAAGGAGACAGGGAGTGAGATTTCTTTCCAGGATGCAACCAATGTGGGTAGACGAGTTGAGATAGATCTAGCTCAGGGGAGTGGTCATGGGTCTGACAAGAGGCCGCGTCACTCCGGTGGATTTAGTGGGGCCTCATCTGGAGGTCGAGGTACTTTTGGCAGGGCCCATCCCCCCAGGCCGTTTCATTCAGCACTTCAGACATCTCATGGAGCTTTAGGGAGTCGTGGTCCTTATGTACCTCCTTCAAGGCAGCCAGCTTATAATGCACCGTCAGCTCCTATCAGAGCACCTCCTCTTCAGAGTTATTATCGCGATCAGTCAACCCGTCAGGTTCAGTCTCAGTTTTCTTAGCCGCAGTATTAGGATGGATGTTTCAAGTGTAGTGAGTATGGGCATATCTGGAGGACCTGTTCGAGATTAGTAGGTGTTCAGTCACATCAGCAGGGTTCTCGTGCCATGATCTCGGCACCGCCCACTCAGCCAGCTAGAGGTAGGGGTCAAGGAGCCATAGGTAGAGGTCAGCCCGCTAGAGGTGGAGGTCAGGCCGTTAGAGGTGGAGGCCAGGCCGCTAGAGGTGGAGGCTAGCCAGCAAGAGGCCGTCCCAGGGATATGGTTCAGAGTGGTAGGGCCCAGCCCTGATGTTATGCTTTCCCAGCAAGGCCTGAGGTTGAGTCATCTGATATTGTTATCACAGGTACTTTTTCGATTTGCAGTAGAGATGCTTCAGTTCTATTTGATCTGGGGTCTACATACTCCTATGTGTCATCTTATTTTTCTTCATATTTGGGGTTGCCTCGTGATTCTTTGAGTGCTCCCGTGTATGTGTCCACACCGATGGGGGATTCAATTATTGTAGATCGTGTCTATTGTTTGTGTGTGGTTATTATTGGGAGTCTTGAGACTAGAGTAGATCTCCTACTTCTCGATATGGTTGATTTCGATGTTATTTTGGGGATGGATTGGCCGTCACCTTATCATGCTATATTGGACTGTCACGCCAAGACTGTGACCTTATCATTGTCGGGGTTACCTCGATTAGAGTGGAGAGGGACTCCTGGTCATTCTACTAGCAGGGTTATCTCTTATATGAAGGCTCGGCGTATGGTTGACAAGGGGTGTTTGGCTTATTTGGCTTATGTTCGTGATTCTAGTGCGGAGGTTCCTTCCATGGATTCTGTACCAGTTGTTCGGGATTTTCCTGAGGTATTTCCTGCAGACCTGCCATGGATGCCACTCGACAGTGATATTGACTTCTGTATTGATTTGGTTCCGGGCACTCAGCCCATTTCTATTCAGTCATACCACATGGCCCCACCGGAGTTGAAAGAATTAAAGGAGCAGTTGCAAGATTTGCTTAGTAGGGGCTTTATTAGACCTAGTGTATCTCCCTGGGGTGTGTCGGTGTTGTTTGTAAAGGAGAAGGATGGGTCGATGAGGATGTGCATAGACTATTGGCAGTTCAACTAACTCACCTTCAATAACAAGTATCTATTGCCGAGGATTGATGACTTATTTGATCGGCTTCAGGGTGCCAAGGTGTTTTCAAAAATTGATTTAAGGTCTGTCTACCATCAGTTGAGGATTAGGGCATCCGATGTCCCTAAGACAGCTTTTCGGAATCGATATGAGCATTATGAGTTTCTAGTGATGTCATTTGGCTTGACAAATGCCCCAGCAGCATTTATGGATTTGATGAACTGGATGTTCAAGCCTTACCTGGATTCCTTTGTGATTGTTTTTATTGATGATATCTTGATCTACTCCCACGGCCGAGAGGAGCATGAGCAGCATCTTTGGATCGTACTTCAGACTCTGAGAGACGGCCAATTATATACTAAGTTTTCGAAATATGAGTTTTGGTTGAGTTCAATGGCTTTCTTGGGTCACGTTGTATCAGTAGAGGGTATTCAGGTGGATCATAAGAAGATTGAGGCCGTTCAGAATTGGCATAGACCTACTTCAGCCACAAAGATCTGTAGTTTCTTGGGATTGGCGGGTTATTACCGTCGGTTTGTGGAGGGGTTTTCATCTATAGCAGCCCCATTGACCAGGTTGACTCAGAAGAGTGCCACGTTCAGATGGTCGGACGAGTGTGAGGCGAGCTTTCAGAAGCTCAAGACAGCTTTGACTATAGCGTCGGTGTTGGTGTTGCCCACCGGTTTAGGGCCCTATACAGTATATTGTGACGCATCTCGTATTGGACTTGGTGCGGTATTGATGCAGGGTGGCAAGGTTATTGCATATGCTTCGCGACAACTGAAGGTTCACGAGAAGAATTATCCAGTTCATGACTTACAGTTGGCAGCCATTGTTCACATGCTGAAGATTTGGAGACACTATGTATATGGCGTGTCGTGTGAGGTGTTCACGGATCATAAGAGTTTGCAGTATTTGTTCAAGCAGATGGAGCTCAATTTGAGGCAGAGAAGGTGGTTGGAGCTATTCAAAGACTATGATATTACCATCTTGTATCATCCGGGAAAGCCAATGTGGTGTCCGATGCTTTGAGTAGGAAGTCAGCTAGTATGGGCAGCCTTGCGTATATTCCAGTCAGTGAGAGACCGCTTGCATTAGATGTTCAGGCCTTGGCCAACCAGTTCGTGAGGTTGGATATTTCCGAGCCTAGTCATATTTTAGCTTGCGCAGTCGCTTGGTCTTCCTTGTTTGAGCATATCAGGGAGCGGCAGTATGATGACCCACATTTGTTTGTCCTTAGGGACACAGTATGGCACGGTGATGCCAAACATGTTACAGTTGGAGATGATGGAGTTTTGAGGATGTAGGGTCGTGTTTGTGTGCCCAATGTGGGTAGGCTTCGTGAGTTGATTCTAGAGGAGGCCCACAGTTCTCGGTATTATATTCATCCGGGCGCCGCCAAGATGCATCGGGACTTGCGGCAACATTATTGGTGGAGGAGGATGAAGAAGGATATTGTTGCATACGTAGCTCGGTGTCGGAATTATCAGCAAGTAAAGTACGAGCATCAGAGGCCTCGTGGTTTGCTTCAGAATATAGAGATTCCTGAGTGGAAGTGGGAGCGTATCACCATGGATTTCGTTGTTGGACTCCCACGGACTTAGAGGAAGTTCGATGCAGTTTGGGTTATTGTGGATAGGCTGACCAAGTCAGCACATTTCATTCCTATGGCAGTTTCCTATTCTTCGGAGTGTTTTGAAGAGATTTATATCCGTGAGATCGGTCGTCTTCATGGTGTGCTTGTGTCTATCATATCTGGAGGGAAGTACATCGTGAGTTGGGTAAGCGGGTCGAGTTGAGCACAATATTTCATCCTCAGACGGACGGACAGTCCGAGCGAACTACTCAGATCTTAGAGGATATGCTCCACGCCTATGTTATTGACTTTGGAGGTTCTTGGGATCAGTTCTTGCTGTTAGTGGAGTGTTCCTACAACAACAGCTATCAGTCGAGCATCCAGATGGCTCCCTATGAGGCATTATTTGGTAGACGATGTCGATCACCAGTTGGGTGGTTTGAGCCGGGAGAGGCTCGGTTATTTGGTACAGATTTAGTGTAGGATGCCTTGGATAAGGTTAAGATCATTCAGGATAGACTTCGTACAGCTCAGTCCAGGCAAAAGAGTTATGTCGACCGTAAGGTTCGTGATGTGGAATTCATGGTCGGAGAGAGAATGTTGCTACGGGTGTCACCCATGAAGGGTGTGATGCGGTTTAGGAAGAAGGGCAAGTTTAGGGTTCATCGGGCCTTTTGAGATCCTTGAGCGAGTGGGAGAGGTGGCCTACAGACTTGCGTTGCCCCCAGGCTTATCAGCGGTATATCTAGTGTTTCATGTGTCCATGCTTCGGAAGTATCATGGCGATCCATTACACGTGTTAGATTTCAGCACTGTCCAATTGGACAAGGATTTGACCTACGGGGAGGAGCCGGTAGCTATTCTAGACCGGCAGGTTCGTCAGTTAAGATCGAAGAGTTATCCTTCGGTTCGAGTGTAGTGGAGAGGTCAGCCTATTGAGGCAGCTACCTAGGAGTCCGAGTCCGATATGCGGAGTAGATATCCCCATCTTTTCACCAGCTCAGGTACTTTTCTATGTCCATTCGAGGATGAACGGTTTCAAAAGGTCATCTCCTGTTTTAGAACTCGATTTCGTATTCCGAGGCCTTAAATACCTCATTTTATCTCTCCTCGAATTGTGTACGCAGTCCAAGCATGTATCCGGAAAGCTTTTATGTGGAAAATTGATGAAATAATAATTTTTGGCCTAAAAAGTTGATTTTTGTTGACTTCGGTCAACGTTGTGGGTAAGCAACCCTGACACATGTTCTGACGGTCCCAGTGGGTCCGTAGTAAACTATGAGACTCGGGCATATGCCCGGAATCAAATTCCGAGGTCCCTAGCTCGAGAAATGAATTTTTGATTAAAATTGGAAGACTGAAATTATAATGGTTTTAAGAATTTGGTTAATATTTGATCTTGTTGGTATCGGGCTCGTATTTTGATTCCGGAGCCTGGTACATGTCCGTTATGATATTTATACTTTATCTATGAAATTTGGTGAGAAACGGAACTGATTTAACATGATTCGGACCTTCGGTTGAGGAAATAGAAGTTTTAAAATTTTCTTGAAAATTTCATGCAATTTGGTGCTAAATTCGTAGTTCTAGGTGCTATTTTGGCGATTTGATCGCACATACAAGTTCTTATGGTGTTTTTAGACTTGTGTACATGTTTGATTTGGAGCCCCGAGGGCTTAGGTGACTTTCGGATAGGCTATGGGATGATTCACACTTAGAAAATCTAGTATAAGTTGCTGCTTCTAGTGTACAGGTACTTTGTGCTTCGCGATCGCGAAGCCACTCTCGCGATCGCAAAGTGTAAGCTGGGCAGGAGATAGATTTAATCTACGCGAACGCGAGGCCTTGGTCCCGAACGTAGAGCACTGGGGGGTTTGCTCTCCGCGAACGCGCGAACGCGTAGTGTAATGGAGGTGGGCTGGGAATCATCGAGTTCTTCTATACGGACGCGATCCTAGGCTCGCGAATGCAAAGGTAAGGGGGGGGGGGGAGGGAGACCATCGCAAACGGGTGCAACTATTCGCGAACGCGAAGGCCTTTCTAGCCACTGTGCATCGTGATCGCGACAGGTCTCTCGTGAACGCGATGAAGACCTGTCCAGTGTTTTAAAACAGACTTCAAAAGCGGGACTTCTTCCTAAATTTCATATTTCATCACTAGAACTCGACCTAGGGAGATTCATGAAGAGGGATTTCAACACCAAATCATAGGTTTGTGCTCTTTAACTCATTTCCTTTAATTTCCATCACACCCATTAGATTTCTAGTCCTAAATTTTGTTCTTTCATGGTAGAATTAGGATTTTTTGAAGTATTGTGGGTCTTTATATATTAGGGATTTAGACCTCGATTTGGGTTCGAATTCCGCAACAGATTACATATTTTGGCTCGGGGTGAATGGGTTTTGGTCCGAACCTCGAGTTTTGACCAAGCGGGCCCGGGGTCGGTTTTTTACTTTTTAGGGGAAATATTGGGAAACTTATAATTATGTATTGGAATTGATCTCTTTAGCGATATTTGATGTTATCAATTTAATTATGACTAGATACGAGTGGTTCGGAGGTGGAAAATAGTGAAAAAGCGGTAATTCAGCAGTGAGTGGCCTATAGATCGAGGGAAGTGTTGTGTCTAACTTTGACTCGAGGGATTAGGGATCCCCGACTTAATCTCTATGTGAAAATCCATGCGTGTGGCGTATATGTGAGGTGACGAGTACCTATGCGCTGCCAATTTATGTGTTTTAACTGTTCCCTTCTCGTTCTTATCATATTGTTCCCTACCTTAACTGCTACCTGTCTTATTGATATTTCCAGGATTAGTTGCTACTTGTCGGATATTGTTTTCGTTGTTAAAAGTATTGGATATTATGTGGTTTTATTGTTTCATATTATTGGTATAAGCTGGTTATCAGTGTTTATTAGTATACTTTGGATTGATCTCGCTGAGTAGTATAATTCGAGTGAAGTTTTCATAATTTCACCATTTTTCGTTTGTTTTAGTTGAGGTTAAATACTGTGGGAAGCTTTGAGCCAAATTGTGAAATTTTGGTTCTTATTGTGTGATTGGTACTGATATGGTGGGATCGGGCCACACGCTGCAACAGGAGGAATAAGGGTGATATACTGAGGAGGAATAAGGGTGAAATATTATTATATGGTGGGATCGGGTTGCGTGCCGCAACAGGAGAAATAATGGTGATAAATATAGGAGTAATAAGGGTGAATTGCTATTGTACGATGGGATCGGGTTGGACGCCGCAACAGAAGGAATAAGGGTGGATTGATACGGAGTAATAAGGGCGAATGTTCATATTGTTACTGATTATATGGTGGGATCGGGATGCACGTCGTATCAGTTTATTGTTTATTTATCCTTCTTCTGCTGTGAATTTATTCTGTAGTTTTGTATATCACTGAAGGATTTGTTATAGCTGGGTACTGATAAAATATTTGAATTCCGTATTGTTTTTTGCTGCAAATTACTGTTTCATTTTGTCCCGTACTTCTTTTTTGCTTTATTATATACTGTATGCATGTTATATTGTAATTGCCCCGCCGTATCCTCTTCACTACCTCGTCGAGGTTAGGCTCGGCACTTACCAGTACATGGGGTCGTTTGTACTGATATTGCACTCTGCACTTTCTGTGCAGATGCGGAGCAGGCAGTAGCTGATTGAGAGATTGGCTGCAGGTTCACAGTTTGGAGACCCAAGGTAGTCCTGTTGGCGTCCGCAGGCCCTGACGTCCCCTTCTACATTTCTACATTTCTATTTTTTTCTTCGTTTCAAATAGCTATAATTTCTTTCAGACCGATATTTGTAGTAATTCATAGTATGTTCGTGGATTGTGACACCAGTTTATGGGTAGTGACAGTTATGGTATTGTTAATAGTATATAGATAACAGGTTACTTACGTACTTCCGCATTTATTTCAACTTGATTTAGTTTTGTTAAGTTTTAGTCTATGAAATGTAAAGGAAAAAGGTGAATAAAACTCTAACATTGGCTTGCCTAGCGAGTGCGATGTTAGGCGCCATCACAGTCCCAGTGGTGGGAATTTCGAGTCGTGACAAGGTACGTCTTCAATTCCAGCTCCCGTCGATCATAGTAACACCAACAGCCAACATATGCACGCAAGGTGCAGAAGTGTAGTATGATTAAAATCAACCGCATGTACTCAATAAGTAACAAATCTAACCTTAGGTTGAAATTAGTGACGAGCTGGAACAAAGGTCGGGTCCAATACCAATAGCCAACAATAGTTCATAACAACGTAAAGCAAGTAATAAAAGAAGTAACTCAGAGATAAAATGCTCAGCTTATTCATAGTTCCCGAAAATAGTTCTGCTTTTAAAGTATATCAGTGAAAAACCCAAATCTTTTACCGAAATCTCCAAAAATGTGAGTAAGTTTGAAGACTGTAATTTTTTCCCAAAAAGATTTCAACAGGTAAATCTTTCATTTTCAAATGGCATGAGAATAACACATCTCTATGCCTACATGTCAAATGTATGCATGCCAACTGTAATACCATGCAGTGATAAAAGCCATATGCATACTCTCAGAGTATCAATTCACTCTGTCCTCCAAGTTACTCAGTCTTCCCAGTCACTCAGTCCTCACAGTCACTCATTCCTCTAAGTCGCTCAGCAGTCGGCATTCGACACTTGCACTCAGTAGGTATCTGCGCTCGCTGGGGGTGTGTACAGACTCCGGAGGGGCTCCTTCAACCCAAGTGCTATAACAAGCCAATCATGGAATAAATCAATAAAACATGATGCGGCGTGTAGCCCAATCCCATAAACATCCTCACCATCAGGCCCTCGGCCTCACTTAGTCATCAATCTCTCCAGTCTCTCGGGCTCACAATGTCATGAAAAATCAGCCCAAAGATAATGATGTGATGTATCAATAAATGGTAACAGAGACTGAGATATGATATGTTTATGAATACGTACGACTGAGTATGTAATTGCAATGTAAGAAAATAACTCAACAGCATAAGTGACCTCAGTGGGTCCCAACAGAATAAGCATGTATCCGAGACATGGTTCCTAACATGGATCACAACTCAATAGCTCTAGTACATAGAGATTTCATGGTTGCATATAAGATCAGGTAACTACACAGTACCATAGAAATAGCGTAGTCACAACCATACTAGTTTCACCCAAATCCGACTCTGAATTGATGTTCAAAACTCAAAAATTCACTCTATGAAACTTTGGACAAAAAGCCTCAATTTCCTCTTTAAAATTCACAATCCAATTATAAAAAATGAAGATAGATTCACGAAATATAACCTAAAACAAGTAGAGAACACTTACCCCAATTCATATGATGAAAATCGCCTCATAAATTGCCCAAATCCGAGTTCGCCAACTCAAAATATAATCAATGAACAAACCCTCGATATTAAATATTTTTGCTCAGCTATTCTACCTTGTTTCGTGTGCCAAATGATTACAAAACTCGCTTTTGATACCTCCAATGGATTCCTTGTGAAATTTCAGTCAAGTTAGGCTTTTGAATCACTCCATTTGACCTTACAATGAAGTAGATATGTTGGTTTCAATATTTGAAAATAGTGCAAATTTTAAATACGAAGTCAGTGGCGATTTCGTAATTAATTTGAAAAATCTGGCAACCCAATTCTTAGTAAAATGACTATAAACTCCTCATACGATGTCCAAATTCGACAATTCTTTTTTATATGGCTCCGTATTTACGATACGGATCTAATGCTTCAATAAAAACAAAAATTGGAGCTTATTTGATTAATGTGGTACCATTTATGTTTGAAGAAACAACGTCGAAACATAAAAAACGCACGCAACACAACCCAAACCTATCCGAAACTCACCCGAACCCCTCGGGACCCGTCCGAACATACCAACAAGTCCCATAACATAACACAGACCTACTCGAGGCCTTTAAATCACGCATAACAACATTGAAACGACAAATCGCACCTCAAATCAAACTTAATGAACTTTTTACTTCCAAAAACTTCCACCGAAACATATCAAATCAACTCGAAATGAACTCAAATTTTGTACACAAGTCCCAAATGACAAAACAAAGCTATTCCAATTCCTGGAACCACAATCTGAATTTGATATCCTTAATGTCAACTTCCGGTCATACTTATGAACTTTCCGAACCTTCAAATTTTCAACTTTCGCCAATTTGTGCCGAATCCATCTAGAAATATCCAATTGCAAATCCGGGCATACGCTCGAGTCCAAAATCACCATTAGGATCTAACGGAACCATCAAAACTCCGTTCTGGGGTCAAATTCATAAAAGTCAAACTTGTTCAACTCTTCCAACTTAAAGCTTCAACAATGAAATTCATTCTTCCAAATCGATTCTGAATAACCTGAAAACCAAAACCGATGACTCACACAAGTCATAATACATCATGCGGAGATACTTGTGCCCTCAAACTACCCAGCGAAGTGCAAATGCTCAAAACAACCGGTCAGGTCGTTACACCCTCCCCCACTTAAATATACGTTTTCCCTCGAACGTGCCAGGAGTCATTCCAAAGCCATCAAATCGCCGTGTAACCTATCCATGCACATACCCGGGGATGGTCCCCCGTCACCCTAATCCGTATAAGCCTGACAACACAACCTAACTGAAGATCCTTAATTCAACCTTAGCCTATAAACCTTGGAATCCAATTTTTCAACATTCGGAATTTTCTATAAGACCCAAATCTCACATCTATACATTGTATAAGTCTGAATAAACTGCATCGAGTCTTAACCATAACCCAAGACACAATCACATGATATACTACATAACTCAAATACTCATAGCAATAATTTCTAATCACTGTAGCTGCTAAAAATAAACCAGTACTGGTAATAAACCTCATATCAAACAAAACCTCGTTCTAAAACCTTCGTACACTACAGATGATGAAAGAAGCACGCAGAAACTCATAACTATTCATCTGATCAACAAGTCATGGAGCTCCCTCTCCTTCGACAAAAACTATAGCCAATTTCTAAGCCGACTTCCGATATTATTCTTTCAAATATACCGCAATCAAATTTGATAGCACCCATTTTAGGTCTGACGACCTCATCTTATCAAATACAGCAACCCTACTAACATGCCACACCAATACAACCTTAAGCCACAAACTGTGCAATTCGTGCACCAATACGCAACAATTCAAGTGTACTCAAACATAGAAAATGACTCAAATGAGATAACCGTCTTGCAAGTTCAACAAGTACCACCACAACGCAATGCTAAGAACCCATCACACACCGTAGAATGAAAACACACAGAATCGATCACAAAGGATCATATCTCAACACACCCTAGCTGCAATGCGTGACCTCATCCAAGCACTGGTCCATATGAAATACCTCCAGCCAGAATGCTCAAAATAAACGACCACATGCAATTCGACATCTAATACCCAAGGTGCATGACCATAACCACGGAGGAACCAATAACACAATACCACATATCGGAAATAACATCATCAAATGCGCAATCAGTCATTCAACACTTTGATAGCCATCTCGCTCAAATTCCGCTATAAGGCCCAAGTAGAACCGCACCATGTGTGCATATAACCAACGGATCACAACCCCTCGTAGCATAGAAGGGTAACTCATAGAACATAGTGGAACACGAATAAGCTCAACTCTAACTGAATGTTACATCCCTCAATAATAGCAGTGCGGAGTCAACTAATCCGACCAGATGTAGAATATACATCCTCATTGGGCCTACCAATGGACCCCAAATCAACTCTGGTCACCCACAAATAGATAAATAACCCTCCAAAATTCCAGAATGACCTAACCATAACGCATACCATCCTCTGGATAGCTTTGACCGAATTTTCACAGTCCACAACCACGAAACGATCTGCTCATGAGAACTCTCATTCTCCAAACCCATAGAACATACGAACCACCATATCTGATTCCAACTCCACCGGCTGAATGACTAACACATCTCTCATACATAATCATCCCATGAGGAATACTTCGCTAATTCTTCCGTGCCATATAGCAATATCTGAAAATCGGCATTCGATCAACCAGAAGAGTGCCGCAATACCAATGAAGCATCCATAAATAAAAATTCAGTGCGCCTTCTGAAATGCGCACCCTTCTCAGGCAGTACCAAGTATTAATATCATTCACCTAGTCGTCTGAGACCGTCCACGTTGCCTAAGAATTCATGACATTCCATTCAAAACTTAACTATGACCTTGCACACGTAAATCTTAATCCCACACAACACACCGCATCAATCATGACATCATGTGAAGAGCACAAGAATCTCATAATCAACTCTGAGTCACAAGCAGAATACATACCCGATCAGTCAGAAGCCCTCCATTTGATCTCATCCAGGAGAAAATCCTGATACGTAACATGTTCCTCACGCCGGTAGGAAAAATCCATCTCAAACCGTGGTAGAAACCACCGAGAACTCTTCGAAGCCCATGCACATAACCAAGCCATCAGAAATGAATATCTCTAGCTCAACCACGCCACGCAGGTCGCCAAACCAAAAGTATTGCCACAAAACACCTGTAGAAACTCACTACATCATAAGTACCCAAAGAACCGATCATATCCATTTCGGTGTTGATCCAATCTACTACTAAAATGTCATATTTCTCCGAGTTCCTTCCGAATTGCCTTCAAATTGATAATTCTCCTTGCTAGAACACCACAATCCTTAACCAAAACTCACCCCACGAACCCTAGCATAGAACCACACCGCCCTAAGGCCCATAAGCCGATGAATTCCCTCTTAAGAACCCCCAAGCACCACAACTGATACACCCACTCTGAAGAGACCTTATGTGAACATTAAATTGTTTCCTTCACCTCCTTGATACTGATGTCTATAATCCACAATAATATAGAAATACCGTGAGTCCTGATACCATCCAATGTAAATCTCAAGTTCTAACCATATACAAATCCGAGAAACTCTCAATTGCTACATATAAACCTTGAACCCATTAGAACCTTCTCGGGAGTCATCCATTCTGCTCAAATCTCAATTGTGCCGCCCAAATGGGCCGAACGACCTGTGCCCCATAAGCATGATGATACCCAAAGAAGGAACCCCGCCTTAACGCAACCAAGCAAATTCCTACTCCCAACGCACTACATCTGTCACGAATAACAACTCAAATCATTCCATGATTTCTATGTACCCATAAAGTTTAATATACCCCGTATCCAGAAATTCCCTTACTCGAGCCATCCTCGATCTCAACCTTTGCATGTCATAACTGATTCACAAGTATGCCTCAAACCGAAACCAGTACAACACATAACCAAGCAATTCAATCGTTGATAACTGATTCCCCCACTTAGCTCAAAGCCATAGATCAAAATACTCGATAACTCACAATGCCCATACTGTATTACTGCCATAATACCGCAGTGAGATTCAACTCAATCCTTCATAAGCTCATGTAACACAAACCATATAATACCTCAAATCATCTACTAAGCTCGCATTCATCCTCGTGACGGTCAGGTCAACTTTCCCAATCAATCCAAACTCAAATTGCAAAACATATAACCCGCAAGTAGAAAGAAACTCTCCACATAACATCATAAGGATCACACATCCGTAGATTACCCCGCATGTAATAACCCACTCGCTTAGCCTCAAACTGACACCTCTCTATACCCTTTCACAACCACAACTACTATGCCATCACTTAATCTTCCTGAGTCTGAACTCATAACAAGATATGAAAATCTACTTCACTCCAAAATTAAACAACATAAAAGATCCTTCAACACACCCATAACTTGAGACTATACGTCAAATCAAGACAGAAATCAAACACCCAATAGTCCTTTTTACATCTCAAGCAAATTCTTTTTGTCATGTTCAACCAATTTGAACACATCCCGTAGTCACATCATACTTGTCATACAGCCATCCAACCACTCATCGAGCCACAAATTCCACTAATAGGGACAGTACCAGACTTATAAGTCCAAAAGCACGTGCTCACACAACCGAGATCTCCGTGCTCAAGTTACCGTAAAAAACCCGGCCTCAAGGACAGTTATTTGTATCAATCATGAGATTCACTTCTGTAATTAGAATTGTACCTCAATTAGGATTCCTCTTGTGTATAAAGAGGGATCCCCATCATTTGTAGTCTCTCTCACATTCATACAGATTAAGACAATATAATATTTTTCTTTCTTCTGCTCATCAGCTGACTGCTTTTTAATTATTGTTCTTCAATTGTTGTTCTATAACAGTTCCCGCTTTATCGTTCTCAAGGGTTCACCAAGCTCGAGGATACTGTCCACACGTCGGTTTGTTCTACATTCTTATCAATTTCATCATTTACAACTAAATTAACAAATTGGTATTAAGCGAAATCACATATCCTTAAAACCACATTACAAGTTTAATTCTTACTCGATTTTTAGGGTAAACAACTATAAATTAATAGTTATATTAAAATAGTGACTAAAATATTATACACAATAAATATTGCTAACTATGTGATTGTTTATGGGGAACTAATTAAAATCACTTGAAAATAATTTAAAATTCCACTTGACCAACATAGAAAAACCTCGCTTTTCAAAATTTGAACCATCATCACACTATTAAGATCAATATCGAGCACAAGGCAAATCAGATAAAAAAACAAAAAGTTCCTCTCTCCCCCTCAACCTCATCCTAAATAATTATTTCTGCATAGCATTACTAACTTGTTTGTGATACTTGTAATCTAACAGAGTAATTTTAGAAAATCCTCCAGACATAATATCCCAAAAAAAGAGGTGGATGGAAGATTCCAAATTAAACACAAATCACACTGACAGATCCAAATTCCACAAGACCAACAAATCAATAGTAGAGTTGAAGAAAATAATAAACAACTGAAACTCACATCTCAATAGATCATCAATTTGATCTTTCTATATAGGAGTAATATTTTTTTCTTTTTTCAAATAATAAAGCAGACAAGATTTACATAGCAATAGTGAATATTACTTACTGAATTTATCTAATATGTTTTGAACCGGAAGTAGGTCAAGCTTTCAACTCAAAAAAAGAAAATATCTTCCGAATAATAATTAGCTCAAGTATAACTGGCGTTTCTTTGCAACCACAATTGACTTTCTTATGACATACTTTGTTTGTTAGAGAATAACAACAAAGCATGAAATATCCTATATTTAAGTTGTACTTGCATTCATGAATTTAAATCTTTTAGGACATGACAGGTTGGCCGAGTAAATTTATGGAGGGTTTTTTGGAACTTTAAATTTTTAAATTATGTATTGAGCTAATAAATAATTTATGATTCTGTAAATAGCGATATAGTTTCTTTAAAGGCAAAAATATTGTTGTCACGACCCAACTCCCATTGGAGCCACGACGGCGCCTAACACTACTTGTTAGGTAAGCCAACAGTCACTTAATAACTTCCAATGATCTGGTATCAACGAGTACATGAGTACTACTGAATATCAAAATACAGATCAAATCATCAATACAATTGTCTAGTCAATACAACAGTTTTAAAGGAAATAAAGGAAAGAGAGTCAAGGTTTGCGTATAGCATAGCAGCTACCTCGAAGTCTCTCAAATATTGATATCAACATGGCTCTAAAAATCACCACGTCCAGAAGTACCTGGATCTGCACACAAAATATAGAGTGTAGTATAAGTACAACCGACCTCGTGTAATAAATAAGTAACAAAACTAACCTTGGCTGAATGTAGTGACGAGCTCAGAAGAAGAAGTCAGAGACCAATATCAATAACAAATAATAGTTCAGAATAAAGTGAAGACAGTAACAATAAGTAACTCAAAGGAGTTATCATCTTCAACTTGTTCGTGTTACAGGAATCTAGACATGCTTTCAAGTATAATAGTTACAGCCCAACACGGATAAGAACATTTTATTCATTGGCTAGTATGAGGAAAGTACATCTTTATGCCTACATGTCAATATGCATGTCAAGTTAAATGATTTCACAGTGATATCCTCAAGTACTCTCAGTCTTAGCATACTCAAGGTTCCTGACTCACAAGCCCACTAAATAACACAAACACAATCACTCAGCACTGTACGGGTGCTTAGCATCAATGCCCCTCACCAAAGCACGTGTATATATTACTATGTCTGTGCTCACTATTGGTATGTCAGACTGCTCGAGCGCTAACCAAAAGCCAATATGGCCTGCTGCGGCATGTAGCCTGATCCAAATAACAATTAACCCAATATGGCATGATGTGGCGTGCAGCCGATCCAAATAACACTCTCAACACAACTTTAAGGCTCACCTTAGTCATCAACCTCTCAAGTCTCAAGGACTCACAAATCTCATATCACTCAGCCTAAATAGTACCACATACGGAAAATAACTACGTGCGATGTAATAATAAATGATGAACAGAGACTAAGATATAATATGCAAATGAAGAATTTACAGTTAAGTTAGATAACAAAATAACAGAAATAGCCTCACTAGGTCTTAACCCAATAATCACACAGCCTAAACATGAATTCTAACATGAATCATAACTCAGATAATCAAACATGTAGGGAAAACACGGATACAATAAGGTATGATAGCAAACCAAGTCCATTAATAGTCTAAAAGACAACTCAAATCATAATTACCCTGTGCACGACTACACGCCCGTCACCTAGCTTGTGGGTCACCCCAACACATCGCAAATAACATAGTTCTCAGAGATAATTACTCTCAAAACTAAATTTAAAAATGTTACTTACCTCAAAATGTGCAAATCAATACTCCGAAAATTCCTTGCCACACGAATTGGCCTCCGAGCGACTCGAATCTAGCCAAATCAACTTAATATCATTAATAAAAACCATGAGAAACAATTCCAAATGATAAAGTTAAAGTCTCGAATCAATATACAAAGTCAAACCAAAAAGTCAACCTCGGGTCCGCACCTCGGAACCCAGCAAAATTCACAAATAAGTAACACTCAATCAATTACGAGTCCCACCATACTAATTAAAGTCATAAAGGGACGTTAAACGTAATTCTAGAAGGGCCTTCCCGCAAAAAAACCGAGTAAGTGAACGTTTTTTAGACTAGTCCCACTAAGATGGCGAGGAAACTGACTTCCGAGAGAGTAACCACTAGTGAGAGGGCAAAAATTAGGGGGAAGGACAAAGGAAAGAGCGATGCCTACATTAAATCAATTGATTCGTCATGGTAGAGAAGAAAAACGGCGCACGAACCGTACTCGAGCTTTGGATCAATGTCCCCAGAAGCAAGGAGTATGCCCGCGTGTTTCAACGAGAACACCGAAAAAACCTAATTTAGCTCCGGCGGGGAGGCCGGCTCCACCGGTTGGTTGCCGAAGATGACCCCTCGCCTTGGTCTCCAAATAAGTTTTTATAATAGTCAAAAGCACGTTAAAACCACGAATAAGTTGGAGATGAGGGTGATGAGTTGGGATCCTTTAAGGCGGGGGCACGGGGTTATGGTCTTGTTACTTTATGTTTCGGAGTCAATTGATCCCTCGATCAAGTCCTAACAAGAAATATCAATTCCATCCACAAATCCACCCTCAAATCACCAAATCTCACTCTGCAATAACACAACCCAAAATCTCCAAATTTCACTTTAAATTCATATAAACTAGGTGTAATGATCAATGGGTAATCAATATCTATCAACAAAATTGAATAATCTTACTCGCCTCTTCAATTTAGCAAAAGGCCTCTCAAAAATTGCCCTTAGCCGAGCTCCAAAATTCCACAATGAGAAAAATGACAAAACCCTCGTTTATGTGTTCTGCCCATCCATTCTCGCACCTATGGCTCAATCTATCGCACCTCCGTTTATATGTTCTCCCCAGCGTTAATATGTTGTGACCTAATCACAATAATGTTACAAAAGAGTAAGCAAACCCGATCCAATGTAAAATACACATTCTTATTAGGCCTACCAATGATCCCCCAAATCAATTCCAATCATCCCAAAGTAGGTAAATAACTTTTCAAAAGTTCACAGTAACTTATCCATAATACATACAATCAGCTGTCTAACCCTTAACACACCTTCAAATTTCGCAACCAAGGAATAGTCTGCCTATGAGAACATCCGGTCTGTAAACCTCATGAATACAAGTATCTCCAACAAATCAGGTTGACATTTGAAGAACACTACAATGTGCATTGTTACGAGCTTTTCCAGTTCCTTATTATCCCTCACAACTAAGAGTAGATGCTTTGAAATAATTATGTTCTTCTCGTTATCACGAGCATTATTCTCAGTCAATTCCAAAATTTATAATCGTTCACAATCATCATTAATTCACTAAATCGGCTGCATAAATTATATTCACCTTTAACAAATCAAACTTTTACCTAATACAATAAGAAAGCATGAATAGGACACTATTAAGTACCAAGTATAACATAGAATTCATCTAGGTTTATCCATCTATGAGAAATTCAAGCATCTCAACACATTCTAAACATGGTTTTAAAATATGAGTTCAACTCAAAATAAAAATAAATGTATCCGGTCAAAAGTGATTGAACACAATTTAGTTCACTTTTTCCGTTAGCACTAATTATCGGACCCTAAATCAAACAAAATTAAGTTTTACTTTATAATCTACCAATCAATTATGTCTGGACTAATGTAACGATCCAGCCGGTCGTTTTGAGAGTTGTAGCCTCGTTCCACCATTTACTGCTCATTTTATGCTTTACAATTGTTATGTGACTTGTCGGGGTAGTTGGTTCGGCTCCGGAGAAGTTTCGGAATGAATTGAGACACTTAGTCTCAAGGTTGGAAACTTAAGTTGAAAAGGATAACCGGATGTTGATTTGTGTGTAAACGACTCCGGAATGGATTTTGGATGGTTCCTTTCTGTTAGGTAATTTCGGACTTAGGAGTGTGTCCGGATTGTGATTCGGAGGTCCATAGTAGAATTTGGCTTGAAAAGGCAAATGTTGAAAATTTAAAAGTTTGACGGAGAGTGGACTTTGTGGATACTAGGCTTGGATTGGAGTTCCAGGAATTGGGGTAGGTCCGTTGTGTCATTTGTGACTTGTGTGCAAAATTTAAGGTCAATCGGACCCGATCCTCTATTAACTGCTTCCCCCGAGTTTATTTCTGCTATTTTGATTTGCCGGGACGTTCGGTTTTGAGTTTCGGAGAGTTATGGGACACTTAGTCCCTAAATGAGAGCCTAAGTGTTGGAAAGTTGACCGTAGTCGGAACAGTATGGAGACGACCTCGGAATGGAAATCCGACGGTTCCGTTAGCTCCGTTGGGTGATTTTGGGTTTAGGGGCGTGGTCGAATTGTGTTTTGGAGGTCCGTAGCTAATTTAGGTTTGAAATGCCGGAAGTTTGATTTTTTGAAGCTTCCGGTTTGATAGTGAGATTTTGATCCGAGGGTCGGAATGGAATTACGAAAGTTGGAATAGCTTCGTAGTGTTGAACGTGACGTATGTGCAAAATTTCAGGTCATTCGAACGAGGTTTGATAGACTTTTTGATCAAAAGCGTATTTTGAGAAATTTGGAGTTCTTAGGTTTGAATCCATGGTTAATTTGAGGTTTCAATGTTGTTTTAGGTGTTTTAAGGATTGGTACAAGGTCGGGTAGTGATATTGGACTTGTTGGTGCCTTTGGTTGAGGTCCCGGGGGCCTCGGGGTGAATTCGAATGGTTGACGGAGGATATTGGAGTTTAAGTTGCAGCTTCAGCTGCTGGTGCTATCATAACCGCACCTGCGGTTTGGGTTCCACAGGTGCAACGCCGCAGAAGCGGCTAAGCAGCCGCAGAAGCGGAATTTTGGCCATCTCTTCAGGAACCGCAGATGCGGTATTTTCTGCAGAAGCAGTACCGCACCTGCGGGTGAAGGGCCGCAGATGCGTCATCTGTTCCGCAGAAGTGGGACCGCAGATGCGAAAGCTGCTGGGCATTATTTTTAAAAGGGGTTCCGCGACTTTGAGGTTTATTTCACCATTTTTATCTCGGCTTGGGAGCTTTTGGGACGATTTGAAAGAGGGATTTCAAGGGAACTTCATTGAGGTAAGGAATTTGGACCTAAAACTCGTTCCTATGCTATTATTTCACGGATTAGAGCTAGAAATTATAGAAATTAAGGGTGAAAATTTGGGGAAAACTAGGGCTTAGTATTGGAGACCTTTGAGCGATGATTTGAGGGACCATTTGAGGTCCGATATTGGTAATTTTGGTATGCATGAACTCGTGAGAATGTGAGGGTTCTGAAAATATAAATTTTACCCGATTCCGAGATGTGGTCCTGAGGGGCATTTTGGTCATTTTACATAATTTTGCGTATTAGTTTAGAATTTAATTGTAGAACAGTTACTTGAAGTGTTATTTACATTATGCAATTGAATTGAATAGATTTGGGCCATTTGGAGTCGAGTACTCGTGGCAAAGACGTGGTGTCGGATTGATTTTTGAGCGGGTTCAAGGTAAGTGGCTTGTCTAACCTTGTGTGGGGGACCTTCCCCTTAGGTTTGATATATTTGGTAATTGAAATGCCTTCTACGTGAGGTGACGAGTGTGTACTTGTGCAAATTGGTTGATATCCGGTTTTCTTCAAGTACTTATTAGTATGTTTTTTTCTCCTGCTTTTATTACTTGTACTATTAAGCCTATCGTTAGCTTAGGAAAATATGTCTAAGTGATTTAATTGCTTTAATTGTTCAATCTGTTTACCTGAACTCTGTGCAGCATGCTAGGCTAGAGTTATTTGTTGCCTTAATATGAAATTTCCCTTCTCTGAATATTTTCTTGCTGCTGCTGTGTATTTACATTGGGACTACGGATGTGGGATTCCGGTAGCTCCCCCTTGTCTGTTTACTTTGGGACTACGGGTTAGATTCCCGGTAGATCCCCCTGCACATTTACTTTGGGACTACGGGTTAGATTCCCGGTAGATCCCCCCGCACATTTACTTCGGGACTACGGGTTAGATTCCCGGTAGATTCCCCCCGCACATTTACTTTGGGACTACGGGTTAGATTCCCGTTAGATCCCCCTGCACAGTTATATGGAACTATGGGAATGCACCCGGTAGGTTACCCCAGTACTGGGTATTTATATTTGGGAACTACGGATCGGGATTCCGGTAGATCCCCCCCGCGCATTGATAGTTGGACTACGGGACGGGATCTCGGGAGATCCTTCGGACACATATATGATGGACTACGGGACGGTATCCCGGGAGATCCACTGGATCGTTGTAATTGGGACTACAGGACGGTATCCTGGAAGGTGCCCCGATTGTTATCTCTGTGTTGAGCTGTATTTCTTTCCGTGGTTTGTTGTCTCTGTTCTAGTTGTTGTTGTTCTTCCAATTCTATGTTATTTCTTATTGTTGCTCTTATTTATACTGCTTATTTCACACTGTTAACCCTTATATTTTATTTAACCTCAGTAGGGCCCTGACCTTCCTCATCACTACCCGACCGAGGTTAGGCTTGGCACTTACTGAGTACCGCTGTGGTGTACTCATGCCCCTTCTGCGCATGTTTTTCATGTGCAGATCCAGGTACTTTCGCTCAGTCTTATCATCCCTGAGGCGAGGCGACTGTTATAGCGACTTCGAGGTATATCTGCCGCATCCGCAGACCGAGGAGTCTCTTTCTATTCTAGCTGTTTAGTATTAGCCCTTCTGTTTTTTCAGTTCTTGTTAGACATTCTGGAGTTAGAGCTATGTAGTACTTCTTAGCTTATGATTCAAGGGTTTCCGGGTCTTGGATTTATGTGTTGGTTTTTGAGATTTAGATATGGTGTATGCCGAGCGGCACATTTAAACACTGTTTATTTCTTTATTTTCGTTTTAAATTGTTTTATTTCCGCAAATTTTGGTTTCTTTTTCCGTAATTTAGGCTTACCTAGTCGAAAAGACTAGGTGCCGTCACGATGGTTCACGGAGGGCGAACCGGGGTCGTGACAAGTTGGTATCAGAGCTCTAGGTTCATAGGAGTCATGAATCACAAGCCGGTTTATTAGAGTCTCGATGATCGGTAGGGAGACGTCTGTACTTATCTACGAGAGTCTATGTAACCATTAGGAAATTCCACTTTATTTGATTTCCCAGTCGTGCGAGATTTTGACATCACAATACTAAACCTTTGTCTTCAATTCTCTCACAGAAGAGATGATCAGACACCGGCGCCCCCTGCGAGATTCGTCAGAGGTCGGGGTCGGGGTAGAGGTCGAGGACGCGCATGCGGTGCAGCCAGAGCACCCGCCCGAGCTGCCATCGAGGAGCCACCAGCAGTTCCAGCCAGAGCCCAAGCATAGGATACGCCTACTGCTACTACTACTCCAGCACTTCAGGAAACATTAGCACAGTTCCTGAGCATGTTTGGTACATTAGTTCAGGCGGGATAGATTCAGGTTGTACCAGCCACTTCACAAATCAGGGAAGGGATCCAGACTTCCGCCACCCCCACTCCAGAGCAGCGAGTTCCCATTGGTCAGGTTCCAGGTGTCATGGCGACACAGCCTGTGATCCCAGTTCAGCGGGTGGTGAGGACTTCTCGCCGAGTAGAGGACAAGTGGGTCCAGGAAAGAGAGGACAAACGAGGTCAGGAGAGAGAGTATAGGGAAGTAAGGAGACCTCGTAGTGTCACGAACCTAACCCCGAACCCGGTCGTGATGGTGCCTCTCGTGAAGACAAGGCCGGCCAGTTTAATCGAATTCATCTTTTAAAGTAGTTAAACAACACAAAATAGTCTAAACATGATTTAAAAATTCTAAGTAGCGGAAATATCAAGAATAATGCCGAAATCCAACCTAACACAGCCCTAACTGGGGTGTCACAAGTTAAGAGCATCTACGAATCACGGTACAGTCTGCTAAAGTCATAAACTACTACAAGAGTTTGTAGGAAACAGAAATGATAGAAGAGTAGAGACACGGGGCTGCGGACGCTAACAACTACCTCGTAATCTCCGAAAAAGGCCCGCCTGGATCTGGAGGAAATCAACACTCCGGAGCGGAACCAGCTACGCCTGAATCTGCACACAGGGTGCAGGGAGTAAAGTGAGTACTCCAACTCAGAGAGTAATGAATATAAATAATGACTGAAAGCAAGAAATCACGTAAAGCATATGGCAGTCTATAATGAAGCAGTAAAATCATTTATAATTAGGAAAACCAGTAAGAATCAGGAAAAAATGCTCTTTAAACCAGTAAACAGGTAATTGACGGATAATATGAATAAAGTAA